>NW_027189133.1:806779-989279 GCF_040958095.1 Procambarus clarkii
GAGTCACTTCTGGGGTGTGAGTTTTCATTCGCATATAGTCCTGGGGACCATTCAGGCTTGTTCGCATTTGTGTTCCTCACGTGTGCCCCAAAGAATGAGGTGATTTGGTGAAATGCTATGCCCAAGATTACCATCCGAGTTGCCGTCGGGGAAGTGGCTCAAATAGCCTCGGCTATCACTTCCTTTTGACGGCCGTGATGGTCAAGCGGATTAAGGCGCCCTGTAATTACCAGTTGCGTTGCTTCTGGGAGTATGGGTTCGAGTCACTTCTGGGGTGTGAGTTTTCATTCGCATATAGTCCTGGGGACCATTCAGGCTTGTTCGCATTTGTGTTCCTCACGTGTGCCCCAAAGAATGAGGTGATTTGGTGAAATGCTATGCCCAAGATTACCATCCGAGTTGCCGTCGGGGAAGTGGCTCAAATAGCCTCGGCTATCACTTCCTTTTGACGGCCGTGATGGTCAAGCGGATTAAGGCGCCCTGTAATTACCAGTTGCGTTGCTTCTGGGAGTATGGGTTCGAGTCACTTCTGGGGTGTGAGTTTTCATTCGCATATAGTCCTGGCGACCATTCAGGCTTGTTCGCATTTGTGTTCCTCACGTGTGCCCCAAAGAATGAGGTGATTTGGTGAAATGCTATGCCCAAGATTACCATCCGAGTTGCCGTCGGGGAAGTGGCTCAAATAGCCTCGGCTATCACTTCCTTTTGACGGCCGTGATGGTCAAGCGGATTAAGGCGCCCTGTAATTACCAGTTGCGTTGCTTCTGGGAGTATGGGTTCGAGTCACTTCTGGGGTGTGAGTTTTCATTCGCATATAGTCCTGGGGACCATTCAGGCTTGTTCGCATTTGTGTTCCTCACGTGTGCCCCAAAGAATGAGGTGATTTGGTGAAATGCTATGCCCAAGATTACCATCCGAGTTGCCGTCGGGGAAGTGGCTCAAATAGCCTCGGCTATCACTTCCTTTTGACGGCCGTGATGGTCAAGCGGATTAAGGCGCCCTGTAATTACCAGTTGCGTTGCTTCTGGGAGTATGGGTTCGAGTCACTTCTGGGGTGTGAGTTTTCATTCGCATATAGTCCTGGGGACCATTCAGGCTTGTTCGCATTTGTGTTCCTCACGTGTGCCCCAAAGAATGAGGTGATTTGGTGAAATGCTATGCCCAAGATTACCATCCGAGTTGCCGTCGGGGAAGTGGCTCAAATAGCCTCGGCTATCACTTCCTTTTGACGGCCGTGATGGTCAAGCGGATTAAGGCGCCCTGTAATTACCAGTTGCGTTGCTTCTGGGAGTATGGGTTCGAGTCACTTCTGGGGTGTGAGTTTTCATTCGCATATAGTCCTGGGGACCATTCAGGCTTGTTCGCATATATATATATATATATATATATATATATATATATATATATATATATATATATATACATATATATATATATATATATATATATATATATATATATATATATATATATATATATATATATATATATATATATATATATATATATATATATATATATCCCCTGTGGGCGCCACAGTGAACGGACGCTGGGAGGAGGCTCTGCCGGCCATGTGCCATTATCTTGTGACATCCTGACCCCACGGGGCCCAGACTCAACAGTGTGCAGTGTGAACAGCCTGGGAAGGTGTGAGGGTGGCGGGAAGTGTCCACGGTGAACTATCGCAACCAAAAACAATCAAACAAGTGGATTGGCAGTGTGGAATTATTTGAACTGCAGTGAGGGCCAACAAGGGCGCCCTGAGGGGCTCCCTCGGTTATGGTGGTGGGGGTGGGGGATGGGGTGTTGTTGTGCGGTCAGTCAAGGAGGGTGACCAGTGTGTAAGTGTTTATGAAAATATCCCTGAAAAATAGGTACCTCGGCTCTCGGGAAACAGGTATCGTGTTTTAAGTATATCGAGTCCACAGTGAACCAGATTATATTGTGCAGTGATATATCACGAAATTATACAAACATGTTAGTGTCACCCCTCTGACCCCCTCCCCTCCCCATACCCGCCAGTGTGTACCGTCACCCAACCCAAGAGCCACCCTCTCCCCCCTGCCCCACCCCAACCGCGACCACTACCTCCGTGTCCACCCCCTCACGCTACTTCCGCCCAGCGCCCGCCCGGCCCCCGCCCAGCGCCCGCCCAGCGCTCGCCGATGTCGCAGGTCACGACTGACAGCCAGGCTTCTCTCAGCCAAGAGGAGCCATCAATCGACGACAGGTATGGCACATGCCAAGTGTGTGACAAGGTGTGGAGACTCAAGCGTAACGGAGATGTGCGCAAGCATGCTCACAATGGAACCGATTGTCCAGGTATGTGGCGCCCTCCCAAAGAGAGTATCAATCAAGGTCCCACTCCAGCAGTCAGGGAAAACACCGCCAACAGCTTCATTTCGACTGAGAATCGACTATAAGCCATCAAAGCAACATCGGTTGGAACCTTGCAGCACATCCCCAAAGCTGCCCGGCCCCAGGCAGCAGCCAAACTCTCCAGCCTCTTGAAAAAGGTCAATGACTCCCCCGGAACCATCCAAGCATAGCGCAACCTTCTCCTGTTTGGAAACATATGCCTAGCTGTCTCTGCAAGGAGAGACAAATCACTAGCTTCCTCGGTCATTATGGCTATAAATAGTTTTCCTAGAGAGGACAACCAGGCACCCCTCCCCACCCGTGCCAAAAGCACCCACCGCAGGAAAGGTATCAACTGCAGAACCGAGGCATCCAAAATCAGAACAACAGTCAGCAAAAAAATTGAAGAAGGCAACACAATAGGGGCAATCAGAATCATCACCAGTCAAGACACAGTTGCCACCAGGGATGCCGATACAGCACAAGCCCTGAGGGAATAACACCCACCCTGAGCTCCTTGTGACGACAATGTTCCCCTAGTCGGTGTCACCAGAGCAGAACCCCTGTGTGTGCTCGAATCCATGGTGCATAAAGTAGCTTTATCTTTCCCACCAGAATCAGCAGGTGGGTTCACATGACTAAGACCCAACCACATCAAACAAATGCTCAACCTTGCACTGAGAGACATTGCACAGGGCTTCCTGGTGGAACTAACTAGATTCGCCAACACATGTCTAGCTGGCAACATACCAGAGACCATACGGCCTCTCTTTTATGGCGCTACCCTCTGTGCCCTGAGGAAAAAAGATGGAGGAATCAGACCGATAGCTGTGGGCAATTCACTCCGGCGTCTCGTCGCTAAGGCTGCTGCTAGAGCAGTTAGTCAGGCAGCAGCCGACATGCTGAAGCCAAAACAGCTTGGGTTTGGCATTCCCCAAGGGTGTGAGGCAGCGGCTCATGCAGATAGAGCCTACATTGCCAACATTACGGATGAGAAGGCCCTGATAAAGCTGGACTTCAAAAAGGCTTTCAATCTGGTTAGAAGGGATGCAATACTCAATGCGGTTCATCGCCTTTTTCCTTCCCTCTACCCGTTTGTAAACTCATGCTACAGCAAGAATCTAACTCTGCTTTTTGGGAAACATGAAATTGAATCACAAGAATGTGTCCAACAGGGTGACCCCCTTGCTTCTTTTCTTTTCTGCCTAGTCATCAAGGAAGTCACCGATAACCTGTCCAGTGAGTTCTACATTTGGCTTTTGGACGATGGTACTCTAGTCGGCTCCCCAGCCTCACTCTTGGACGACATAAGAATAATTCAGGAGCAAGGATCAAGCCTAGGCCTCACCCTGAACCCTTCCAAGTGCGAAATGACCTCCACCAACCAGCACATAATAGAGCAAATAAAGGTTGTTTTACCTGACATTCATACAACCAACCCTGAGGACAGCACACTTCTAGGTGCTCCTCTTGGAAGGAATGCCGTCGACGAGGTCCTTGGGAAGAAGATCACTGACCTGAAGAGGATGAACGAGAGGATTGAAGACATGGATGCTCATGATGCACTTTACCTCATCACCAGATGCTTGTCTCTCCCCAGACTGACCTACTTTCTAAGATGTTCGCCATCTTTCAACAATATTAAATTAGAAGAATACGACAGCTTGCTGAAATCAACACTAGAAAAAGCTCTCAATCTTTCCCTCAGCGACTCACAGTGGAAACAGGCCTCCTTGCCTGTCAGACTCGGGGGCCTTGGCGTGCGCACAGCAACACAAACTGCTGTACCAGCGTTCCTGTCCATCTTCAGTGGGGTCTGACAACTTGGTGAAGGAAATCCTACCTGAGCACCTAGTTCAACAGGCAGGGGTACATGATCCCAGCTTCACAGACTGCACAACCAAATGGGTCTCTCTCGCAGGACCAGCACCCCAACCACCGCCTTCTGAAGCCCATAAGCAATCCAGCTTGGATCGCCCCATTGCCGACCAAGAAGCTGCGACTTTGCTAGAAGCTGCGACAACACCACATGACACTGCCCGACTTAGAGCTGTAGCAGCTCCCCAAGCAGATGATTTTCTATTAGCAACCCCAATGTCAGCAACCGGCACCCGTCTCACACCGCAGGCCCTCCGAATTGCCATGGCTCTCCGCCTCGCTGCCCCAATCCACAACGAATACAGGTGTATTTGCGGCGAGGCAGAGGCCGACAGGTACGGACGGCATGGCCTTCTCTGCCAAAGGACAGGAGGATTGCATGCAAGACACGGCGAGGTCAATGACATTATTAAGAGAAGCCTTACCACAGTTGGTTGTCCAGCAGAGAGAGAGCCCCGTTACCTAATGTCCCGCAACTCTGATAGCCTGTCGGTCGCCCAGATGGAATCACGGTGAACCCCTGGAAGAATGGTAGACAGTTTGTGTGGGACTACACTTGCATTTCAACTTTAGCCAATACCTATGTTGACTTCCGTGCTACACAAGCAGGAGGAGCTGCCAATCACCGGGAAGCGGCCAAGTCACGTAAATACAGAGACCTTGAGCACCACTACAATTTTGTCCCCATTGCCTCAGAGACACTTGCTGCCTGGGGTAAAAGTGCTGCTAGCTTTTTGAAGGAGTTGGGGACTAAGCTAATCGAAACAACTAGAGACCCTAGAGCTGCCAGTTTTCTTTTTCAGCACCTTAGTGTGGCAATTTAGAGAGGAAATGCTCACTGCATCCATGGTTCCTGCCCACCATCTGAGGAGCTGGAGGAGCTATTCAACTTGTGACAAGCAGCCTTGTACCCTGCATGTAATCAATATTGTAACTTTTTTGGTGTAATGACATTTTCAAATAAAGTTAGATAAATATACACACATACCAAAAGAACAGGGATGGTTATCTTGAAATGATTTCAGGGCTTTTTTAGTGTTCCCGCTACCCGGTCCTCGACCAGGCCTCCACCCCCAGGAAGCAGCCCGTGACAGCTGACTAACACCCAGGTACCTATTTACTGCTAGGTAACAGGGGTATATGGTGAAAGAAACTCTGCCCATTGTTTCTCGCCGTTGCCTGGGATCGAACCCAGGACCACAGGATCACAAGTCCAGCCGGTCGGCCGGTCCGCTCGGCCGACCGGCTCCATGGTAGGAAAAAAAATATCAAAGTGTTCAGTGAGGATCCACAAGGTCTTCTCTGAGTACTCTTTATTTTCTTCTCCGAGGGTATGGGTCATTACACTTGCACCAGAGGTGGTACCCCTTCTAGGAAAAAAAAAAAATATATATATATATATGTCGTACCTAGTAGCCAGAACTCACTTCTCAGCCTACTATGCAAGGCCCGATTTGCCTAATAAGCCAAGTTTTCCTGAAATAATATATTTTCTCTATTTTTTTTCTTATGAAATGATAAAGCTACCCATTTCATTATGTATGAGGTCAATTATTTTTTATTGGAGTTAAAATTAACGTAGATATATGACCGAACCTAACCAACCCTACCTAACGTAACCTAACCAATCTAAAAATGTTAGGTTAGGTTAGGTAGCCGAAAAAGTTAGGTTAGGTTAGGTTAGGTAGGTTAGGTAGTCGAAAAACAATTAATTCATGAAAACTTGGCTTAATAGGCAAATCGGGCCTTGCATAGTAGGCTGAAAAGTGCGTTCTGGCTACTAGGTACGACATATATATATATATATATATATATATATATATATATATATATATATATATATATATATATATATATATATATATATATATATATATATATATATGTCGTACCTAATAGCCAGAACGCACTTCTGGCTTTGTTAAAGCCTTTGTCAACACCAGACTGACTAAGGAGAAGGGAGAAGGGGGGAAGATATATAGGCCGACACCTGACCACCCCATCCCAAGGGTTGGTCAGGTGTAATTAACCAAAAACAGGTATAGCTTAGCTTAGAATGGTCAAAGAGGATTAAGCGGTCAGAGAATAAGGATGAAAGATTAAAGAAAAGCCTCATGAACACACAATATATGAATATACAATTATAATGAGACATTGTAAGCCTCTCTATCAGAGTTGTTTCTTAAACTGTTGTGCAATATTATAACTTAAAAATGGATCAAGTTTGTACATTCCAGTACTAACATTAAGAAGATTTGGACACTGACTGATTAGAGCAGACTCAATCAAATTCCGTTCCACGAAATCCCCACAATTGGTAATGCTTTTTGCCCCATTCCAGTTAATATTGTGATCGCATAAACTCGTATGTAGATACAATGCATTAGACGTTTGGGCAGTTCTAATACTATAAGCATGTTGTGACAACCGCAATTGTAAGGACTTTCCTGTTTGTCCAAGGTACACAGAATCACAATCATTGCAGGGAATCGAATACACACAACCTGCTGTATCAGGGGAGTTTTTTATTAAATTGGATTTGATCGTACTATTAGTGAACACCAAATTTATATTAAGTTTCTTAAAAATCAGAGACAATTTTTCAAGTCCACTCGCATAAGGTACCACCAATGAGTTAATAATTTTTGGTTTCGCCTTAGGGACGTGATTATAAAACGTACGCTTGGCTTGTACAAACGAGAAATCCAAAAACCTCTTAGGATATTGTAAACTCTTCCCAATTTCATATATTTTAGCAATCTCTTCATCAAAAAACTCAGGGCTGCAAACCCTCAAAGCTCGTAGAAACATTCCTGAAAATACTGTCTGTTTAACTTTACTATGATGATTCGAATAAAAATGAACATACGACCCCACGTTGGTAGGTTTCCTATACACATTAAATTTGAACTTTCTAGTGACTCTATGAATCATAATGTCCAAAAACGGAAGAGTACCATTCTCCTCAGTCTCACAAGTGAATTTTATTGAAGGTACCAAAGAATTGAGTTCATTAAGAAAAACTATCTGGTCTTTGTCACACGGCCATTAGCACAAAATATCATCAACATACCTATACCAAACCACATTAGCCGGGATAATCCTGGATAAGATTTTTGTTTCAAAGAATTCCATATACAAATTGCTTAAAACTGGGGACAGGGGATTGCCCATCGCCATACCAAATGTTTGTTTGAAAATTTTTCCATTAAAACTAAAATAATTGTCTTTTATACACAATTTAATAAGTTCCAATACTTTATTGGTCTGCAAGCTCAAATTATATTTAGGCAGTTCCTCACGTAGAAATTCTAACAGATCATCAACAGGAACTTTAGTGAATAAAGAGGTCACATCGAAACTTATAAGTTTAAAATCAAAATTTAAATTCAGTGTTAATAGCTTATTAACTAAGTCCACATTGTTTGTCAAGTGTGAGTTGGAAATAGTACCAACTATAGGGGACAAAACTTTGACTAACCACTTAGAGAGTTTATAAGCCGCCGAACCAATTGAACTAATAATCGGCCTTGCCGGATTATTAACAGATTATTAATTGGTTAACAGAGATCCTATTGAAAAAGTGATTGCACATTTTAACAAAACTCTTAAAACCGTGTGTAAAGGCGATAAAGAGTTGATATCTAGGCTAACAAGTCGATCCCCCTCTCTTCCTTACATGTATGGTCTTATAAAAACTCATAAGCCATATAATCCGGCAAGGCCGATGGAAAATTTTTCAAACAAACATTTGGTATGGCGATGGGCAATCCCCTGTCCCCAGTTTTAAGCAATTTGTATATGGAATTCTTTGAAACAAAAATCTTATCCAGGATTATCCCGGCTAATGTGGTTTGGTATAGGTATGTTGATGATATTTTGTGCTTATGGCCGTGTGACAAAGACCAGATAGTTTTTCTTAATGAACTCAATTCTTTGGTACCTTCAATAAAATTCACTTGTGAGACTGAGGAGAATGGTACTCTTCCGTTTTTGGACATTATGATTCATAGAGTCACTAGAAAGTTCAAATTTAATGTGTATAGGAAACCTACCAACGTGGGGTCGTATGTTCATTTTTATTCGAATCATCATAGTAAAGTTAAACAGACAGTATTTTCAGGAATGTTTCTACGAGCTTTGAGGGTTTGCAGCCCTGAGTTTTTTGATGAAGAGATTGCTAAAATATATGAAATTGGGAAGAGTTTACAATATCTTAAGAGGTTTTTGGATTTCTCGTTTCTACAAGCCAAGCGTACGTTTTATAATCACGTCCCTAAGGCGAAACCAAAAATTATTAACTCATTGGTGGTACCTTATGCGAGTGGACTTGAAAAATTGTCTCTGATTTTTAAGAAACTTAATATAAATTTGGTGTTCACTAATAGTACGATCAAATCCAATTTAATAAAAAACTCCCCTGATACAGCAGGTTGTGTGTATTCGATTCCCTGCAATGATTGTGATTCTGTGTACCTTGGACAAACAGGAAAGTCCTTACAATTGCGGTTGTCACAACATGCTTATAGTATTAGAACTGCCCAAACGTCTAATGCATTGTATCTACATACGAGTTTATGCGATCACAATATTAACTGGAATGGGGCAAAAAGCATTACCAATTGTGGGGATTTCGTGGAACGGAATTTGATTGAGTCTGCTCTAATCAGTCAGTGTCCAAATCTTCTTAATGTTAGTACTGGAATGTACAAACTTGATCCATTTTTAAGTTATAATATTGCACAACAGTTTAAGAAACAACTCTGATAGAGAGGCTTACAATGTCTCATTATAATTGTATATTCATATATTGTGTGTTCATGAGGCTTTTCTTTAATCTTTCATCCTTATTCTCTGACCGCTTAATCCTCTTTGACCATTCTAAGCTATGCTATACCTGTTTTTGGTTAATTACACCTGACCAACCCTTGGGATGGGGTGGTCAGGTGTCGGCCTATATATCTTCCCCCCCTTCTCCCTTCTCCTTAGTCAGTCTGGTGTTGACAAAGGCTTTAACAAAGCCGAAACGTTCACCTCATTTCATATTTCTCTGTGGATTTTCCGCATATATATATATATATATATATATATATATATATATATATATATATATATATATATATATATATATATATATATATATATATATATATGTCGTACCTAGTAGCCAGAACTCACTTCTCAGCCTACTATTCAAGGCCCGATTTGCCTAAAAAGCCAAGTTTTCATGAATTAATTGCATTTCGACTACCTAACCTACCTAACCTAACCTAACCTAACTTTTTCGGCTACCTAACCTAACCTAATCTATAAAGATAGGTTAGGTTAGGTTAGGTAGGGTTGGATAGGTTCGGTCATATATCTACGTTATTTTTAACTCCAATAAAAAAATATTGACCTCATACATAATGAAATGGGTAGCTTTATCATTTCATAAGAAAAAAATTAGAGAAAATATATTAATTCAGGAAAACTTGGCTTATTAGGCAAATCGGCCCTTGCATAGTAGGCTGAGAAGTGCGTTCTGGCTACTTGGTACGACATATATATATATATATATATATATATATATATATATATATATATATATATATATATATATATATATATATATATATATGTCGTACCTAGTAGCCAGAACGCACTTCTCAGCCTACTATGCAAGGCCGGATTTGCCTAATAAGCCAAGTTTTCATGAATAAATTGTTTTTCGACTACCTAACCTACCTAACCTAACCTAACTTTTTCGGCTACCTAACCTTTAAAGATAGGTTAGGTTAGGTTAGGTAGGGTTGGTTAGGTTCGGTCATATATCTATGTTAATTTTAACTCCAATAAAAAAAAATTTACCACATACATAATGAAATGGGTAGCTTTATCATTTCATCATAAAAAAAATTAGAGAAAATATATTAATTCAGGAAAACTTGGCTTATTAGGCAAATCGGGCCTTGCATAATAGGCTGACAAGTGCGTTCTGGCTTCTAGGTACGACATTATATATATATATATATATATATATATATATATATATATATATATATATATATATATATATATATATATATATATATATATATATATATATATATATATATATATATATATATATATATATATATAAATGATTAAATATGACCGAAAAGTAAGATAAGTAATTCTAACACAAATTTTCTTTAGATGTAACAAAGTCTAGCTGTAACAGTCACGGAAAGGAGCAGAGTTTTCCACACTGCAGTCTACACTAAGGAAACAAACATAGAAATGTGCCAGAATGCCAACAGTGACTGCCCGAATAGGAACAAGAGGAGTGTTGTTAATGCTTATGTCGACCGTGCCCTCAGCCACAGCTCAGAATGGAAGCAAGTCGATGAAGAACTCTGTAGGGTAAGGCAGGTCCTAGTCAACAACGGCTTCTCCAATGGTTTCGTCGAAGACATCATAAGAAGGAAAGTGAAACGCAATGCAACCTCTGAAGAGACAACTAACACAACACCTATACCCCCTATTAGACTATTTCACAGGAACTTCTTTTCCACAGCCCATAAAGCGGAGGAAAGGGTCCTGAAAGATATTGTCAGTAGAAATGTTATCCCTACAGACAAAAATCAGAAGATACAACTGACGATTTACTATAAAACCAAAAAAACGGCCAGCCGACTCATGCGAAACTCTCCAGACACAAAGCAGAACGCTTTAAAAGAGACTAACGTCTTCTATGCCTTCAAATGCCCTCTTGGGGACTGTAAGCCTCAAAAAAACCAGTATATAGGCAAGACAACAACATCTCTTTCCAGGCGTTTAACGATGCATAAGCAACAGGGCTCAATTAAGGAACATATAATCTCTTCCCACAAACAAACCTTCACCAGAGAAATCTTAGCAAACAACACAGAAATCATCGATAGATACAGCGATAGCAGGCGGCTTGACGTCTGCGAGGCACTACACATCAAGAAGTCAACACCAGCAATCAACAGCCAATTAATGCACAACTATATTCTACCCACTTCAAGACTCCGCTCTAATATAGAAGCATCAAGAAATATGGACCAATAGGCTTTCTACAATTACTTCCATTCAATACCCTTTGTTTCGTGTTCTGTCTTGTGTTTGAATTTAATACCCATTCAATACCCATTGTTGAAAGTTTGTTTTCACCTCATCCACCTCACCCAAATGTAGATATAAAATCGAAGATGTGTAAGCTCTATTCAGTTTCAGTTGTGTGTTTGTAAACTAAAGTCTTTGAAAATGTAATAAGTTTTACGAAGCGCGCTCAAGTGTCGCGTCAGACTAGAAATAAAAATGAATTTTGGAGAATTGATATTTGAATTACCATCAACAGTGAAAAGAAACGTAAGAAAGATCGAGAAAGTTCGTGTTAGAATTATTAATCTTACTTTTTCGGTCATATTTAATAATATATGTCTACAGGAAATACTGCTACCAAAATATACTAATATATATATATTGTGACGGTAAAGCGTTGGTGTTCGGCTGTTTCAAAAGCTAAGGGCAGGGCCTCGTCACATAAAGAAAAAAAAGAGAAAAGCTGGAACTTTCGTCTGTGGTAAGGTAATGGGAAGATACACAAAACACAAGTAAATTTAACAATGCAATTTTAATTATGTTAGAAAAACAAGACATGAATAAAATTAAGTATAATTATAACAGACAAGTCAACAAACAAAATAATAAGAATAATCACTGGCAAATGAAAAGTTACGTTAAGACAAGTGAGTAATAGCAAAGTAAATAATAATGATGATGCCGGAATATTGGCTTCGAGCTGCCACCTCCCTTAGTACACGAAAGCCAAGGCTTAGTCTACCAATGAGAGATGTCAACTGCAAGGAGCACTGGAATATTCTGCCTTCTCTGGGTCGCTGCAGCCCAGACATCAACTAGTGGCGGAGGGTGGAAGGCAGGTGCGACGGGAAACCAGCCAATCAGCGACAGGCAGGCGATGGACAAGCAGTTTGCCGGTTTACGGTGGTGGTGGCGGCGAGCAGGTGTGCCGGTGTGCTGGATACGTTTTGCTCTCTGGGTAAAACGTTTTGGAGACACTTGCTGGATATATCTTCTATATTATCTGTTGTTGTAACGTACTTTGGAGGGAGGAGCAGGCTCAATCTCTCTTGAAAGAGATTATCGTCACAACTCTCCCCCGAAGCCTGCGGTTCTGGAAGATGTACGTCGTTATGTGGTGGAGTAATAGGTGGAGTTGCTTCTACTTCATAAACTCTGGAGAGGGCATCGGCTATGATGTTGTCAGAACCCTTGATATAGCGGATCTCCAGGTTGAAATCTTGTAGGTATAAAGCCCATCGTAGAAGACGCTGGTTAGTGAATTGTGCTTGATGTAAGAAGCGCAGAGGGTTGTGGTCTAAGAAGATGGTGGTAGACCTGGCACCTTGTAGGTACGGAGCAAAGTGTTGGAGATTCAGGACGATGGATAGTAGCTCCTTTTCAATAGTGCTGTAGTTCCTCTGGTGGGGTTTCAATTTGTAGCTGTAGTAGCTGACAGGTAGAACCTCCTCGCCTCGTTGCTGCATCAGGACACCACCAACGCCGGTACCACTGGCGTCGACATGAAGGACGAAAGGCTTGGTGATATCTGGCGAGGCGAGAATGGGATTAGAACAGGGGAGCAATTTGAGTTGTTTGAAAACAACGGTTTGCTGCATGGTCCACTTATACCGTTGCTTGGGACTGGTTAATAGGATTAAAGGTGTGGCGACTGTACTGAAATTTCTCACAAACCTACGGTAGTAGGAGGCAAGACCAAGGAAGCGCAGGAGCTGCTTCCTGGTGGTAGGCTGTGGATAATGTTGGATGGCTTCAGTGTGTGAGTTTAACGGAGCTAGGCTGCCACTCCCAATTACATAAACCAGATAACGCACTTTACCTTTCGCGAAGGTGGACTTGCCCAGGTTGATGGTGAGGCCGGCTGTCAGGAGCTTGGCGAACAGTCGTCGCAGCTGGAGCAGATGTTCACTCCAGGTGTTGGATGCTACTACGATATCATCCAAATAGGCGTACGTGTTATCCAAGCCCTGGATGACACGGTTGACAGCTCTCTGAAAGGTGGCCGGGGCATTACATAGTCCGAAAGGAAGGCGTTCATATCTGAAAAGTCCAAAAGGAGTGATAAAGGCAGATATTTCTTTGGCTCGCTCCGTTAAGCACACTTGGTAATACCCCTTAAGCAAGTCCACTTGGGACAAGTGCTGGGCATTACCAATTGCGTCAAGAATGTCATCTATCCTTGGCAAGGGGTATGCATCCTTGACAGTCACATTATTTAACTTACGATAGTCAATGCACAATCTCACCTTACCTTGGGGTTTTGGCACCAAGATACAGGGTGAGGCCCAGGGGGACTCACAAGGTGTAGCCAGTCCATGATCCAAGAGGTACTGCACCTCAGCACGCATGACTTCCTTCTTGCTAGGGCTGATTCGGTAGAAGGGTTGACGAATCGGCCGGGTGTCGGGGAGCAGTTGGATGTCGTGCTGGGTAACATTACACTCTTGGGGGTCATCTCGGAACAACTCCTGATGTTCTCTGAAGATCTTGACGAGAGGTGCACTATGATTATCCTGAAAAAAATGGGAAGATCAGTAAGGATTTCTGAATTAGAAAGCGCTGACTCCTTGTCAGTGCTTTCGGGAGGAGAAGCCGGGAAGGTCTCACTGTGGATGAATGGTTCTGTAAAAGCAAAGTAGTTAAGCATGACAGTGGGAGGAGTACCGTTATATAGCTTCAGGAGGTTGACGTGGCACAGCTGGGTCTTCCGCCGCCTATCTGGAGTCTCTAGAACGTAGTTATGGTTGTTTCTGCACTCCTTGATGCAGTAGGGTCCTGAAAACCTGTTTTGCAAAGGAGAACCTGGGATAGGGAAGTAAGCAAGCACGAAGTCTCCCGGCTTAAATTTTCTTACTCTGCTGGTCTGGTCGTAATGAGTCTTCATCCTCTCCTGTGCTTTCAATAGATTATCTTGGGCAAAACTGTGGACTCTCTCTAGAATGTGTTGAAGGTTTTGAAGAAACTGGGGCACATTCTGATGCTCACTGAAGGTGGCATCACGTAGAGAGTCTTTGAAAGCCTTGAGGGAAGTACGGCACTTACGTCCGTAGAGCATCTCATAAGGAGATACTCCTAAGGACTCATTGGGAAGACTTCTATATATATGCATTATCAGATCTATTTGCTTATCCCAATCCTTAGAGGTTTCATTACAAAACTTTTTCAGGAGTGCTTTAATAGTCTGATGACTACGCTCAAGGGAACCCTGTGAAGCAGGATGATAGGGGCTGGACAATACCTGTTTGATGTTGAACTCCTCCAGTGTCCTTTTGAAGAGATCACTGGTGAAGTTGGTGCCACAGTCGCTCTGAACCTCCCTCGGAAATCCATACTGGGTGAAGATCTTCAATAAGTGCTTCACAACCGTGGCATCCGTAATGTTCTTTACTGGAACTGCTATGGGGAATCTGGTGGTACGACCCAGGATGGTTAAGATATAGGCATTACCTGAACTGGTCCGAGGTAAAGGACCAACACGGTCTATAATAAGTCTGTGGAAAGGTTCCGCAGGCACCTGTATGGGAATCAGTGGCGCTCTGGGAATAGAGATGTTCGGTTTACCTGCCATCTGACATGTATAACACTGTTTGACGTACTGTTTGACGCTATTTACCATACCTGGCCAGTAGTAGTCTTGACGGATTCCATGGTAGGTCTTGTTGAATCCGTAGTGGGAGAGTGCTCCGTGGGCCAGGTGTAGAATAGTGGGCCGCAGGCTGGCAGGAATCACAAGTTGTTCGACGTTGGCCCAATCGTCCTCCTCCTTCAGTTTACTGGGTCTATATCTGCGGTAGAGCAAGTCGTTCTCTAGGAAGAACCCAGGAATACTGTCGGGTTGAGTCTCAGCATGGAAAAATAATGGTGTTAAGGTAAGATCTTCCCTCTGTAACTTACGGAACTCCAACTTGGTCAGATGCGGGGGGAGTTTCTGAGGGTCTTGAGGGACAGCGGTAGCAGTAGAGTCAGCTGGCTGTGGTCGTGCGGCTTGTGTACGGGTGGTCACTAGAACCAGAGGAGAAACTTCATCACTCTCTTGAACCTTTGCTGGAACATACTCAAATATAGGGTTATCTGTCACAGAGGTACACACCTGGGGTTTGTCCGTGACGATCAGGTTGGTCGGTTGCAGGTCTTCTGCCAAGTCGTTGCCCAGGAGAAGTTGCACTCCAGGCATGGAAAAAGGCTTTTCCCTGACGGCGACTTGGACTTCTCCGTTCACGAAGGGACAATCCAGGTGGACTCTGGCGAGAGGATAAGGAGTGGTAGCAGTGAGGTCAGTGATGAAGACAGTTTCTCCGGTGTAGGCGATGTTGGGCACAGCCGACTTCAAGATGATCGATTGAAGAGCCGCTGTGTCCCTCAAGATCTTCAATTTGAAACGTTCCTCCGGATTTGAACCGTTGGCAGAGACAGTCCCAGTATACAGGTGGTTACTGAAAAGAGAAAGATCATTAACATGAACACTAACATTCATCACAGGCTTACCGGACTTATGAGGAGTTGGTTTGGGTTTTTGTGATTCGGTGGTTCCTTTGTATTGAGACTTACCACATTTATCTATGGTATGTCCATAGAGTCTACAATACTTACAGTACAATTGCGAGCCAGCTTGATCGGTACTCACTTTCTCGTAACTGTACCACGACTTCTTACTGGAGGATGGTTCTGGTGTCAGCCGGTGGATGAGGCTGTAAGTGTCAGCCGACTTAGCACACTTCAGATAGTCGGTTTCTTCTTTATCTGCTAAATATAGACGGACAGAAGGCGGCACACGCCTCAAGAATTCTTCAACTAGCATCAGGTTGACGAGTTCTGCAAAGGTAGAGACATTTGCTGCTTCCAGCCATTTCATAAAATATCTCCTTTTGGTGTTAGCAAACTCGAGAAAGGTAGTGGTACTTGCCTTCAGGTGGTCACAGAATTTCCTTCGATAACTTTCGGTGGAGAGAAGGCAGGCGTCCAACACTGCTTGTTTCAGAGTCTGGTAGTCATTCTCAGACGCCAAAGTACTGAGTGTGACTGCAGCTCTACCTGTAAGATGTACTCTGAGAAGGGTTGCCCATTGGTCGGCAGGCCAACTGAGTTGATTAGCAAGGGTTTCAAAGGTGGTGAAAAACACGTCAACTACTGTTTCTACAAATGATGGCATTAACTTACTTGCATGTGATATATTAAAACTGATGGAAAGATTGGCGGTAGCTTGCTGGCGTTGAGCGAGGTGTGAAGTTTCCAACGCGAATTCTCGTTGACGACACTCCATAGCCAAAGTTGCTTGTTGTTTGTCATGTTCGTGTTGCATCTCCAATTGGCGTTGTTTTGTTTCAAGATGTACTCGTTCCCGCTCACGGAGTATTGCAATCTCACGTTCCTTGAGGGCGATTTCACGTTCTTGTTCTTCCTTTCTTATGGCAGCTGCTTCCCTTTGTTGCTCGAGGGCTTCCCTTTGCTGCTCGCGTTCAATCTTGGCCAGCTCTATTTTGAGTTTCATCGTTGCCAAATCAGTTTTATCTGCAATAAAGTAAGTTTCGTGAGTTTCAGAGTCTATCTTACCTTGCTCTAAGAAGTGATCCAGTAACAGGTTGTGTATTTCATTTTTGTTGGCTTGGTAGGGAACTTCTAGTTGATACTCATGTGCAAGAGTGTGTAATTCAGTCCTCTTGGCACGACTTAAAGTCCCTATTTCACCTGCTGGATCTGCATGGAAAGCTTGGAGACGAAACATGGTGAAATTAGCAAATAAATGCACAACGAATATACCATTGTGATATAGTGAATGTCAGAAACAGGACAACGTGGCAACTGGTACCTATCCTGTGGAATCTTTAACAATTAAAGTTAATTACAAGATGTTAAATGATTAATTAAATCAAGGTCACAGGAAATCTTGTACCCGGTACTCATGTAAGAGGATAAGGGCAAGAAAATCCTACTAAACAAGTGAAACTGAAGTTCTAAAACAAATGAAACAGTTAATTGCCTCAAAAGTAAAATTGGTAGTCTAAGGATGTAGGCATACCTTGCCGAGTCTCTATAGGACATAAGCAAGTTTTTCCCACTGAAATTAATATGATACTTACAGAATTAGCGAACTTATGTGGTCTGAAAAAGAAAGCTAATTCCCATCCAATGTATGTATCATCATCTCTGACCGACGTGTAGGGGTGCGAGGTGTCAACTGGTGACGAGAACTGTTGCTGAGGTCCCAATTCAGCAACTAAAGTTCGTGCTAGAGGAACTATGGCCCTCTTTATCCTCCTACTGTCAGATTGCAGAAGATTAGGTGCACTTGACCCGGGGGCAGACCACAGTACCAGGGTACCAATATGATGATCTGTCAAAAATATGAGAAATATCCAAGGGACAAAAGATGGTAAACACGAGTAATAACACGGAGGGAGAGATGACCAATTAAGAGAATGACTGAGGCCTACAGTCACCACGTAATCCAAAGTTGTCTCACCTTCACCATATGCTACTCTCTGAATGCACAATACACACAGCACCATATAAAAATAAAATTGAATATGAAAAATAGTAAAAGCTACGTTACCAAAGCCAAATACGCTTATCATAAATTACTACTTGGCACCAGTACCTGAGTGAAGCTCCAAGAACAGGCCCCCACTTTTATGTGACGGTAAAGCGTTGGTGTTCGGCTGTTTCAAAAGCTAGGGGCAGGGCCTCGTCACATAAAGAAAAAAAAAGAGAAAAGCTGGAACTTTCGTCTGTGGTAAGGTAATGGGAAGATACACAAAACACAAGTAAATTTAACAATGCAATTTTAATTACGTTAGGAAAACAAGACATGAATAAAATTAAGTATAAAATATAACAGACAAGTCAACAAACAAAATAATAAGAATAATCACTGGCAAATGAAAAGTTACGTTAAGACAAGTGAGTAATAGCAAAGTAAAAAATAATGATGATGCTGGAATATTGGCTTCGAGCTGCCACCTCGCTTAGTACTCGAAAGCCAAGGCTTAGTCTACCAATGAGAGATGTCAACTGCAAGGAGCACTGGAATATTCTGCCTTCTCTGGGTCACTGCAGCCCAGACATCAACTAGTAGCGGAGGGTGGAAGGCAGGTGCGACGGGACACCAGCCAATCAGCGACCGGCAGGCAATGGACAAGCAGTTTGCCGGTTTATGGTGGTATTGGCGGCGAGCAGGTGTGCCGGTGTGCTGGATACGTTTTGCTCTCTGGGCAAAACGTTTTGGAGATACTTGCTGGATATATCTTCTATATTATCTGTTGTTGTAACGTACTTTGGAGGGAAGAGCAGGCTCAATCTCTCTTGAAAGAGATTATCGTCACAATATATATATATATATATATATATATATATATATATATATATATATATATATATATATATATATATATATATATATTTATATATATATATATATATATATATATATATATATATATATATATATATATATATATATATATATATATATATATATATTGTGACGATAATCTCCTTCAAGAGATTGAGCCTGCTCTTCCCTCCACAATTACGTCGTTGAAATTATATAATACTACTATGGAAGAAATGTCCAACAACGACAACAACACCAGCAAGGTTTGCCAGAGCGCAAAACTTTGCAGCCAGAGACACCTGTTCAGACTCAAACCGCCAAACTACCTGTTGATCGCTACCGGCTCCGCTGATTGGTCGCCGGCCGGGCTGCAACTGCACTCGCCCCCCCATACTACTTGATGTCTGGGGTCGCCACGACCTCAGACCTCAGAATATTCAGTGCTTTCGTGGTTACCACTACTCCCGGCTAGACGTGAGCGTGTACTGAGAGAGGTGGTAGCTTAAAGCCAATATTCCAGCACCTTCCCTTTATTTTGTGTTGCACTTCTTGTTATTTTGCCTTAACGTAACTTTTCATTGTGTCATTTAAGTATTCTTATTATTTTGATTGATTGATTTTATTATACAAATTTGTTTGTTCATTTTTTCATGTTTTGATTTATTTAACGTAATTAAAATTTCATTGTTAAAATTTACTTGTGTTTTGTGTGTCTTCTCCTTACCTTACCACAGACGAAGTTCCAGTTTTTTCTATTTTTTTTTAAAACTATGTGACGAGGCCATACCCCTAGCCTTAAACAGCCGAACACCAACGCGTTACCGTCACAAGTTATATGGGGGCCTGTCCTAGGAGCTTCACTCAGGTACTGGTGCCAAGTGGTAATTTATGGTAAGCGTATTTAACTTTGTTAACGTAGCTTTACTATTTTTCATATTCAATTTCATTTTTTATAAGGTGCGGTGTATTGTGCATTACGAGAGTAACATATGGTGAAGGTGAGACAACTTTGGATTACGTGGTGACTGTAGGCCGCAGTCATACTCTTAATTGGTCATCTCTCCCTCCGTGTTATTACTCGTGTTTACCATCTATGTCCCTTGAATATTTCTCATTTTGACAGATCATCATATTGGTACCCTGGTACTGTGGTCTGCCCCGGGTCAAGAGTACCCAATCTTCTGCAATCTGACTGTAGGAGGACAAAGAGGGCCATAGTTCCTCTAGCTCGAACTTTAGTTGCTGAATTGGCACCTCAGCAGCAGTTCTCGTCACCAGTTGACACCTCGCACCCCTACACGTCAGTCAGAGATGATGATACATACAACGGTAGGGAATTAGCTTACTTTTTCAGAGCACAAAAGTTCGCTAATTCTGTAAGTATCATATTAAATTCAGTAGGAAAAACTTGCTTTATGTCCTATAGAGACTTGGCAAGGTATGCCTACATCCTTGGACTACCAATTTTACTTTTGAGACAATTTACTGTTTCATTTGTTTTCGAAACTCTGTTTCATTTGTTAGTAGGACTTTCTTGCCCTTATCCTCTTACATGAGTACCGGGTACAAGATTTCCTGCGCCCTTGATTTAATTTAATCATTTAATATCTTTTACTTAACTTTAATTGTTAAAGATCTCACAGGATAGGTACCAGTTGCCACGTTGTCCTGTTTCTGACATTCACTATTGAATATTCGTGTACCTTTATTTGCTAATTTCACCATGTTTCGTCTCCAAGCTTTCCGTGCAAATCCAGCAGGTGAAATAGGGACTTTAAGTCGTGCCAAGAGGACTGAATTACAAACTCTTGCACACGAGTATCAACTAGAAGTTCCCTACCAAGCCAACAAAAATGACCTACACAACCTGTTGCTGGATTACTATTTAGAGCAAGGTAAGATAGACTCTGAAACTCTTGAAACTTACTATATTGCAGGAAAAACTGATTTGGCAACGATGAAACTCCAATTGGAACTGGCCAAGATTGAACGTGAGCAGCAAAGGGAAGCCCTCGAACAACAAGAACGAGCAGCTGCCATACGAAGGGAAGAACAAGAACGTGAGATTGCCTTACTCCAGGAGCGGGAACGCATACGGCTTGAAACCAAACAACGCGAGTTGGAAATGCAACGTGAACATGACAAGCATCAAGCGACTCTGGCTCTTGAGTGTCGTCAACGCGAAATCGCCTTGGAAACTTCACACTTCACTCAACGCCAGCAAGCTACTGCCAATCTTCCCGTCAGTTTTAATATATCACATGCAAGTAAGTTAATGCCATCCTTTGTAGAAGCAGAAGTTGATGTGTTTTTCACCACCTTTGAAACCCTTGCTAATCAACTCAGTTGGCCTGTCGACCAATGGGCCACACTTCTCAGAGTCCATCTTACAGGTAGAGCTGCAGTCACACTCAGTACTTTGGCGTCTGAGAATGACTACCACACTCTGAAACAAGCAGTGTTGGACGCCTACCTACTTTCCACAGAAAGTTATAGAAGGAAATTCCGTGACCACCTGAAGGCAAGTACCACTACCTTCCTTGAGTTTGCTAACACGAAACGGAGGTATTTCATGAAATGGCTGGAAGCAGCACATGTCTCTACTTTTACAGAACTCGTCAACCTGATGCTTGTTGAAGAATTCTTGAGACGTGTGCCGCCTCCTGTCCGCCTCTACTTAGCAGATAAAGAAGAAACCGACTACCTGAAGTGTGCTAAGTCGGCTGACACTTACAGCCTCATCCACCGGCTGACACCTGAACCATCCTCCAGTAAGAAGTCGTGGTACAGTTACGAGAAGGTGAGCCCCGATCAAGCTGGTTCACAACTGTACTGCAAGTATTGTAGACTCTATGGACATACCATAGACAAGTGTGGTAAGTCTCAATACAAGGGAATCACTGACCAACAAAAACCCAAACCAACTCCTCCTAAGTCCGGTAAGCCTGTGATGAATGTTGGTGTTGATGTTAATGATCTTTCTCTTTTCAGTAACCACCTGTATACTGGAACTGTCTCTGCCAACGGTTCAAATCCGGAGGGACGTTTCAAATTGAAGATCTTGAGGGACACAGCGGCTCTTCAATCGATCATCTTGAAGTCGGCTGTGCCCAACATCGTCTACACCGGAGAAACTGTCTTCATCACTGACCTCACTGCTACCACTCCATACCCTCTCGCCAGAGTCCACCTGGATTGTCCCTACGTGAACGGGGAAGTCCAAGTCGCCGTCAGGGAAAAGCCTTTTCCCATGCCTGGAGAGCAACTTCTCCTAGGCAACGACTTGGCAGAAGACCTGCAACCGACCAACCTGATCGTCATGGACAAACCCCAGGTGTGTAACTCTGTGCCACTAAACCCTATTCTAGAATATGTTCCAGCAGAGGTTCAAGAGAGTGATGAAGTTTCTCCTCCGGTTCTCGTGACCACCCGTGCACAAGCCGCACGTCCACAGCCAGCTGACTCTACTGCTACCGCTGTCCCTCAAGACCCTCAGAAACTCCCCCCGCATCTGACCACGTTGGAGTTCCGTAAGTTGCAGAGGGAAGATCTTACTTTAACACCATTGTTTTTCCAGGCTGAGACTCAACCCGACAGTATTCCTGGGTTCTTCCTAGAGAACGACTTGCTCTACCGCAGATATAGACCCAGTAAACTGAAGGAGGAGGACGATTGGGCCAACATCGAACAACTTGTGATTCCCACCAGCCTGCGGCCCACTATTCTACACCTGGCCCACGGAGCATTCTCCCACTACGGCTTCAACAAGACTTACCATGGAATTCGTCAAGACTACTACTGGCCAGGTATGGTAAATAACGTCAAACAGTACGTAAAACAGTGTCATACATGTCAGATGGCAGGCAAACCGAACGTGTCCATTCCCAGAGCACC
The DNA here is from genome assembly GCF_040958095.1 of Procambarus clarkii. Lineage (NCBI taxonomy): Eukaryota > Metazoa > Arthropoda > Malacostraca > Decapoda > Cambaridae > Procambarus > Procambarus clarkii. Next base: position 829,332 of record NW_027189133.1, read on the forward strand.
ACTGATTCCCATACAGGTGCCTGCGGAACCTTTCCACAGACTCATAATAGACTGTGTTGGTCCTTTACCTCGGACCAGTTCAGGTAACGCCTACATCCTAACCATCCTGTGTCCTACCACCAAATTTCCCATAGCAGTTCCAGTGAAGAACATCACGGCTGCTACGGTTATAAAACATCTATTGAAGATCTTCACTCAATACGGATTTCCCAGGGAGATTCAAAGTGACTGTGGTACCAACTTCACCAGTGATCTCTTCAAAAGGACACTGGAGGAGTTCAACATCAAACAGGTATTGTCCAGCCCCTATCATCCTGCTTCACAGGGTTCTCTTGAACGTAGTCATCAGACCATCAAAGCACTCTTGAAAAAGTTTTGTAGTGAAACCTCGAAGGATTGGGATAAGCAGATTGACCTTATAATGTGTATTTTCAGAAGTCTCCCCAATGAGTCCCTAGGAGTATCTCCTTATGAGATGCTCTACGGCCGTAAGTGCCGTACTCCCCTTAAGGCTTTCAAAGACTCTCTCAGGGATGCCACCTTCAGTGAGCATCAGAATGTGCCCCAGTTTCTTCAAAACCTTCAACACATTCTAGAGAGAGTCCACCGCTTTGCCCATGATAATCTATTGAAAGCCCAGGTGAGAATGAAGACTCATTACGACCAGACCAGCAAAGTAAGAAAATTCAAGCCGGGAGACTTCGTCCTTGCCTATTTCCCTATCCCAGGTTCACCTTTACAAAACAGGTTTTCAGGACCCTACTGCGTCAAAGAGTGCAGGAATAATAACAACTACGTAATAGAGACTCCAGATAGGCGGCGGAAGACCCAGCTGTGCCACGTCAACCTCCTGAAGCAATATAATGGTACTCCTCCCACTGTCCTGACTAACTATTCTACTTTCACAGAACCCTACATCCACAGTGAGACCTTCCCGGCTTCTCCTCCCGAAAGCACTGACAAGGAGTCAGCGCTTTCTAATTCCGAAATCCTTAATGATCTTCCCAAATGCTTTCAGGATAATAATCGTGCTCCTTTGCCCTCTTCTAATTCCACTCTCACCTCGTCAGATAAGCCCTTCATCCTCCATGTCGACGCCAGGGGTACCGACGTTGGTGGTGTCGTGATGCAGCAACGAGGCGAGAAGAATACACCTGTCAGCGACTACTGCTACAAGGATCTACGGAACAATTGGCAAGGAGCTACTCTTCCTCATCCTGAAGCTTCAGCACTTCACTCCACACCTGAAAAGTGCTCGGTCCACCATCAACACGGACCACACCACCCTACACCTCCTGCAGCACGCCCACTTCTCATCTCAACGTCTTCTACTATGGGCTTGCTAACTGCAGAAATTCAACCTGGAGACACGCTATACCAAGAGTCTGACAACATCTTAGCCCATGATCTCTCCAGAGTTTATGAAGTAGAAGCGACTCCATCCATTACTCCACCACATAACGACGTACTTCTTCCAGAACCGCAGGCTTCGGGGGAGAGTTGTGACGATAATCTCCTTCAAGAGATTGAGCCTGCTCTTCCCTCCACAATTACGTCGTTGAAATTATATAATACTACTATGGAAGAAATGTCCAACAACGACAACAACACCAGCAAGGTTTGCCAGAGCGCAAAACGTTGCAGCCAGAGACACCTGTTCAGACTCAAACCGCCAAACTACCTGTTGATCGCTACCGGCTCCGCTGATTGGTCGCCGGCCGGGCTGCAACTGCACTCGCCCCCCCATACTACTTGATGTCTGGGGTCGCCACGACCTCAGACCTCAGAATATTCAGTGCTTTCGTGGTTACCACTCCTCCCGGCTCGACGTGAGCGTGTACTGAGAGAGATGGTAGCTTAAAGCCAATATTCCAGCACCTTCCCTTTATTTTGTGTTGCACTTCTTGTTATTTTGCCTTAACGTAACTTTTCATTGTGTCATTTAAGTATTCTTATTATTTTGATTGATTGATTTTATTATACAAATTTGTTTGTCCATTTTTTCATGTTTTGATTTATTTAACGTAATTAAAATTTCATTGTTAAAATTTACTTGTGTTTTGTGTGTCTTCTCCTTACCTTACCACAGACGAAGTTCCAGTTTTTTCTATTTTTTTTTATAACTATGTGACGAGGCCATACCCCTAGCCTTAAACAGCCGAACACCAACGCGTTACCGTCACAATATATATATATATATATATTTTATACATATAACTGGAATTATACAGTAGATACTAATTGTAAATACAGATTGTTATAACTGAACTATTTAGGTGTTTTTTATTTTAATTAAATAAATGGTGGATAATTTAAACAAGTTTGCCTGTACTAAACATTTTGCACATTAACAGGTAGTTGAAAAACATATTTCGTGGAAGCTACTTCAGTATATTATTAGCAGTCGTTTGAATTCACTAGATGGTTGTGTGACTGTCAATAATTGCTTCTGCATCCAATTCGTGTGACATTTCCTTTTCAATGTATAGCAACATGTATGATTCCAAATTCGCCTCAGACAGTGAATTTCTTAGTCTTGTCTTCATGATCTTTAGCTGTTAAAATGTCCTTTCACATTGGACTTGAGTAACTGATAGTGTGCAGATGACTTTATAAAGTTGATAAAGGTTATCATATGCCTTGCCATGAAGTCTGTTAGATGTCAGAAATATTAGTGCACACGATGGGCAGCTGTTACAAATGTGACACTTGTTGCAACTGGAGTCCATATTCTCACCATCATTAAGATATAGCTTTAATACATCAAAGGTTGTAGCAAAAGAAAACAATTTCAATATTACTTGACTTTTGCAGATTTGTGAAGACAGCTTAATAATACCTTCCATATCTTCTTCATTTCCCTCCTCTGCAATAGTTTAAACTTTGCTGGTCCAAGCAGAATAAATCTTTATACAGCTTTTTGTGTTGTATGAGGCGTGAATATAGTGACTGGACAATGCAGTCCGTTATTAGGTTAAACACATATACTCAAAAATCAGAAAGATAATCTAAGGAGTTTCCTTCATCATCTGTTAGCTCATCAGTCATTTTTCTTCTTCCTTTGCCTGTAACTGGCAATGCTGTTTTCAAAGAGTCATTTTCTAATGTTTCATTTTCATCCATATTCAACGGTGAAATCTTGTCATTATATTTATTTACAAATTCCAGTGCCATGCTGTGAACGTTGTCAAATGTTCTTGTCTGCTCCTTTGACTTTGTTGTAGCTGAATCTACTAAACGTTATGCAGTAAACATATCTAAACCTCTTAGACCAAATAACATTACAGATAGGTACAAAGATCAGATGTCACTGATACGGAGAGTGAAAATTATGAACCAGTAAAGGTCTTAAAGGCTAGGCATACTACACCACTACTTCCCCCAGGCTACTTCCCCACAGCCACAGCGTTCCATTACAGCAGCTGTGCCACCTGCTGTTTCTCTTCCTCATGGACATAGTGAAGATGACTCATTTTCTGGATTTAGTGACCAAGACTCAGACACTTGTAGCAGTGTTGTGTCTAGTGGTAGTAGGTTTCGTGGTGTTACTGGGCGGAGGAGTGCTGTCTCAGCACCACACTCTGCCAAACGACGCCGTGCAGTGTTGCATAAAGAAAGTGAGGGAAGATTAGCCTCTACTTCAACAGTTCGTGCTCGCCTTGTGCAGGTTAGAAGAGCTTCATCTCCAAGCAAACGTAATACTGTTGGAGGAAGGATTCATGCCCGTCGTGGTAGTGGTGATGGTGGAGTCAACGCCTCAAGCAGCACAATTGTACGCCAGTGGAATGATAGTAGCAATTTTGTTCCACAAATACCATCATTTGATGCTACAGATGTAGGTGTTACTGACCTTTTCCCTAAACTGGTAAGGATATGTGTAAAATGAACTATTTTACAGCAAATTTCGATGAGATGTTAGTGACACACACATAATTCTGGATACGAATAGATACGTGGCAAAACTCACTTTAAAGGAGAGAATGTCAGCTCATTCTCACTTGCAGCGTTGGAAAGATTCAACTGTAGCATAATTATATGTTTTTCTTGCCCTATACATGATAATTAAACATTAAGAAAACATGTCATACAGAATTATTGGAACAAAGACAGTCTTGTTCCATCCTCAGTTCTCGGCAGGTATATGTCACGTGGCAGGATTCTGCTAATTCTCAAGTGTCTGCATTTTGAAAATAGTTATAATGATATTGCAAACTGTAGACTGGGGATAGTGAGACACGTGTTCAGTGATATGAAGGGAAAGTACAAAGATGTCTGTGTATCAGGGCAGCAGGTAGTGATTGACGAATGGCCTGTACTCTTCAAGGGCCGTCTGGCCTTCAGGCAGTATATTCCCTCTAAACATCACCGATTTATACTCATTTTCTTTGTTGTGTGTGAGTGTGAAACAGGCATGGTAACAGATATGATACTTTATGCTGTCACAGACGTAGACATTCCCAGTAACGCTCCACTTGGGATTTCCAGGCAGTGTGGTAAAGACGCTGATGGCTCCACTACTGAACAAGAGGCACATTATATATGCAGACAATTATTATTCCAGTCCCTTGCTGACACGGTTCCTACTAGATCATAATACTGGATTTTGTGACACAGTCAAATCACGAAGGCGAGAAATGTCTGTGTTTGATCAAACTGTTGCAGTAGGTGAGTGTCAGCTAAGAAAAAGCGACAGAATTTTAGCAGTGAGGTGGAAAAACACACGTTAAGTGAACATGCTGACGACTGGTCTCACTTGCGACATGGTTGACAGTGGCAAGGTTACCATACAACAAAACGAAAATTGTATACATCAAACTGTGGCTTGAACTATAATGTAAATAAGCGTTTGGTTGACAAATGTGACATGATGACTGGTGCTATGGAATGTGTGCGGAAAAGTGTCAAGTGGACAAAGAAAATGTTTTTCACTATGTGGATGCAACTGTGCTGAACAGTTTCAACATGTATTTAGTGACAAAAAAACAACAATGCGTGTGTTAAGTCTAGCAGTTGTGTCACAGTTGCTTGTCAAGTTTGGACAAGACGTACATGTTGGAACAAGAGGAGTTGCCTCGCCATCAATGCCTCGTGCTGCTACAATGAAATGCCTTCTTGTTGCTAACAAGAAGTCACCTGCATGTGGGGCTGCTACTGCTGTGAGGCAAGCAATGTCTTGTTGTGTTGTTGCAGCACCCAGGCACTCTGCAGTGCCTGGGTGCAATGTCTACAATGATCCAGTGTCTCGGTGTACACCCCAGCTGGATTGCTTGTGGGCTTTTGATGGTGGTGGTTAAAGTGACTGGCCTGCACGAGAGGCCTCCCCTGGTGGCACAGTGTATTATATTGGGATCGAGTACACCTGCCAGCTGACCTAAGTAGCAGGTACCATTTCCTTCACAAAATTGTCGGATGCCGAGGAGGAGGACAGGAAGGCTGGTACAGCGATTTGCGTTGCTGTTCGCACTCCGAGGCCCCCAAGACTTACGGGGAGAGAGGCTTGTTTCCACTCTAAGTAATCGACAGAGAGGTTGAGGGCTTTTTCTAGCATCGATTTCAGTAAGTGATCATATTCACCTTGTTTTTGGCAACTGTAAGATGGTGAACGCCTCCGAAAGTAGGTTAACCTGGGGAGGGACAGACATCTGGTGATGAGGTAAAATGCATCATGAGCATCAATATCCTCAATCCTCCCATCCATCCTCTCAAGATCGGTGATTTTATTATCAAGAGTCTCATCGATGGCTTTAAACCCCAGGGGGGGGGGGCTCCTAGGAGTGTGTTGTTTTCAGGTTTAGTTATATGGATATTTGGCAGAAGACCCTCTATTCTCTCTATGATGGCCTGGTTGGAACATATTACTTCGCACTTAAAAGGGTTCAGGGTGAGGCCAAAAATTGCACTTTGCTCCTCGATTATTCTGATGTCCTCCAGGAGGGAGTCTTGGGAACCAGCTAGGGTACCATCATCCAAGAACCAGATGTTGAAGAATCTTGTAAGTAGATAGAGAGCTTGGTACAAAAAGGATTAGGAATTGGGAAGTCGGTTTAGAATTAGAATTCGTCCAACTGGTTAGAAACGTTAAAAAGAGATAAGGAGGGCAAAAAAGAAACTATGAAGTTCGCATAGCAGGCCAAGCAAAGAGAAATCCTAAAGTTTTTTTCAGTTATATCGAACAAAGATTAGGGAAAGGATAGCTCCATTAAAATTCTGAGACAGGTCAGACAACTGATAATGACGAAGAGATGAGTAGTATTTTTAAGAAATTTTTTATCTCTATATTTACTAAAGAGGAACTGAACATTAGGCCTTCAGCCAAAAACAGTCTATGTGAGTGGGGAAGAGGACAGGTTGACTGGTTTAGCAGTTACCAGGGAGGATGTTATTAAACAAATGGTGAAACTCAAACCAAACAAATTCCCAGGGCAGACGAAGTGTTTGGCAGGGTGCTTATTAAGGATTGCAAAGAGGAGCATGGCGAGTCATTGTCTACCATATTTAATAAATCATTAGAGACAGGCAGAGTACCAAGAGTCATGGAAGGTTGCTAATGTGGTACCAATTTTTATGAAAGGAGAAAGATCACTTGTGTCAAACTATCGGCCAATTAGCCTAACATCTATTGTGGGAAATTTACTTGAATCGATAATTGCAAATACAATTTGTCTTCATCTTGAAAAACATAAATTAATAAATGATTCACAACATGGCCGTTCATGTTTAACAAATTTGCTATAATTTTATTCCAGCATAGTTGAAGTAGTTGATAGTGGTAAAGTTTATGATGTTGTGTACCTTGACATTAGCAAAGCTTTTGATACAGTGCTACATGAAAGACTGATTAAGAAGATAGAGGCTCATGGTATTGGGGATGCTATATAAAGTTGGATTAGGGCATCGCTATACCAAAGGAAACAGAGAGTTAGTATAAATGGAGTCAAGTCAGACTGGGAAAAGTGGAGTACCCCTAGGCTCTGTCCTGGGACCACTGTAATTTATAATATATATAAATAATTTAGGTTCAGGTTTGAGCTGCACCTTTGCCGATGATATAAAAATCGGGAGGGAAATAAACACAGGAAAGACTCACTATCACTCCAAGACGATCTAAATAGGGTTTTGAAATGGTCCAAAGATTGGCAGATGTAGTTTAATGCCGATAAATGTAAGGTTTTGATGCTAGGTAATGATGACAGAGTTACAAGATACGAGCTAGATGGTGTTGAGATTGCGAAGTCGGATTGCGAAAGGGATCTGGGAATTATGATTAGTAAATATTTTAAACCCAAAAATCAATGCATAAATGTCCGTAATAAGGCTAATAGGACATTGGGATTTATTAATCGAAGCGTTATTAATATGACACCTGATTTTGTTCTTCAGCTATATCTTCCTGAAGATATAGCTGAATGGGGCCTAAATGGTTAGGCCCCATTTAGATTATCAGTTCAGTTTCGGTCGCCGTACTATAGAATAGATATAAATTCACTAGAACGCGTCCAGCGTAGGATGACAAAGTTAATCCCGCTAATTAGCAACTTGTCATATGAGAAAGATTGATAAAACTTAAATTACTTCAATACTCTTAAATTACATCCTCTAGAAAGGCGAAGAATTGTTGGTGACATGATAGAGGTGTACAAGTGGATGAATCTACATAACAAGGGGGATATTAATAGAGTATTAAAAGTATCAACACAAGACAGAACACGAAACAATGGGTATAAATTGGATAAGTTTAGATTTAGGAAATACATGGTTAAATACTGGTTCGGTAACAGGGTTGTGGATTTGTGGAACCAATTACCACGTAACGTGGTGGAGGTGGGGTCCCTCGATTGTTTCAAACGTGCGTTGGACATGTATATGAGTGGGATTGGGTGGTTATAAATATGAGGTGCCCTATATGGGCCAATAGGCTTTCTGCACTTACCTTTATTCTTATGTTCTTTTGTAACATAATAGAAGTAGGATCCCTTGATTGTTTCAAGCATAGGTTAGACATACATTTGAATGAGATTGGGTGGATATAAATAGGAGCTGCCTCGTATGGGTCAATAGGCCTTCCGCAGTTTCCTTCATTCTTATGTTCTTATGTTAAGCTCGCTGGACAGGACTTCTGTGACTTGTTTGATGAGTAAGCAGAAAAGGAGAGGAGGAAGGGGGTCACCCTGTTGGACGCCTTCTTGCGAGTCAGTTTCATATTCGCCAAAAAGTAGCTTTAGATCCATACTGTAGCATGAATGTACAAAAGAGTAGAGGGAAGGGAAATGACGATGAACAACACTGAGTATAGCATGCCCTCGCACTAAATTGAAGGCATTTACAAAATCTAGCTTGATCAGGGCCTTTTCTTCTGTGATGTTAGCAATAACAGTTCGAGCTGCGTGAGCTGCTGCCTCGCACCTTTGAGGAATGCTGAACCTCAGATGTTTTGTCTTTAGCATGTTGGCCGGTGTCTGATTAACTGTTCTTGCAGCAGCCTTTGCGATGAGAGGCTAGAGTGAATGGCCCACAGTTATTAGTCTGATCCATCCATCCGTTTTCCTTAGAGCACAGGGAAATGCTCTAAAAATGATAGGTCTTATGGTCTCTGGTAAGTTGCCAGCTTGACATGTGTTGGTGAATCTGGTTAGTTCCACCAAGAGGCTCTGTGCAATATCACCCAGTGCAGGGTTGAGCATTTGTTTGATGTCGTTGTGCTTTATTCCTATGAACCCATTTGCTGATCCTCTTAGGAAAGACAAGGCAGCTTTATGAACCACATGTTCAGCCACCCAGAAAGGTTCTGCTCCGGTAGCCTCCACTTGTAGAATGTCATCCTCACGTGGAGCTCTGGGTGGGTGTTTTTCCCTTAGGCTTGAGCTGTTGTATCATCGCTGACAGCAATTGAGTCCTCACTGGTGATGACTCTTGTTGCGCCAATTGTGTTTCATTCTTCTATTTTCTTAGCGATGTTGCTCTAATTTTCGATGCCTCGGATACACTACTGTTGCTCTTCCTACAGTGGGCGTTTCTCCCACGAGTGTGAAGGCACACCTGGTTGTCCTCCAATTGTGAAAATCATTTATGGCTTTGGTGACTGAGGCAGCTATGGTTTTGTTCTCCTTGCAAGGGTGGCTAAACATATGTTGCCAAACAGTAGGAGGTTGTGCCATGCTTGGGTCGTTCCTGTTGAGTTGTTAACCTTTCTAAGGAGGGCCGATAGTTTGGCCGCTGCATTGGGGGCGGGCTGGTTTGGGGACGTGTTGTAAGATTCTGGCCGATGTCGTTTTGATAGCTTCTAATAGGTTATGTATCGAAATGAAGCTTTGTGTGGTACTTTGCCTTACGGACTGTGTGGGCTGTTAGTTGATGTTCTCCCTGGGAGCTCCCTTCAAACACAAGGTACCTATCTCTATTTTCCGTTTGTTGCAACTTGTAATAAAATTGTTACAATTTGCTATAACGTTGATTACCATCAACGTTAAAACTTTGATGGTAATCGTGGGCATAGTTATTTTATCAAATTTATTGTGTTGCTCACAATTTTCTTATTGTGTGGCTCACGTAGCCCCACAAAGTGAGGTGATTCGATAAAATAGCCCAAGATTACCATCAAAATGCCGTCGGGACGATGGGCAAATAGCCTCTGCTACCATCGTCTCTTGTACGGTCACTGACGGTCAAGTGGTTAAGGCCTCCTGTACACTTGTTACATAGTGCTCCTGGAGGTCTGGGTTCGAGTCACTTCTGGGGAGTGGAGTTTTCAGTTATATATATATATATATATATATATATATATATATATATATATATATATATATATATATATATATATATATATATATATATATATATATATATATATATATATATATATATATATATATATATATACATACATATATATATATATATATATATATATATATATATATATATATATATATATATATATATATATATATATATATATATATATATATATATATTATTAAATATGACCGAAAAAGTAAGATTAATAATTCTAACACGAATTTTCTCGATCTTTCGTACGTTTCTTTTCACTGTTGGTGGTAATTCAAAAATCAATTCTCCAAAATTCATTTTTATTTCTAGTCTGACGCGACACTTGAGCGCGTTTCGTAAAACTTGTTACAATTACTTATTACCTCTGAAGAGACAACTAACACAACACCTATACCCACTATTAGACTATTTTACAGGAACTTCTTTTCCACAGCTCATAAAACGGAGGAAAGGGTCCTTAAAGATATTGTTAATAGAAACGTTATCCCTACAGACAAAAATCAGAGGATACAACTGACGATTTACTATAAAACCAGAAAAACGGCCAGCCTACTCATGAGAAACTCTCCAGACATAAAGCAGAACGCTTTAAAAGAGACCAACGTCGTCTATGCCTTCAAATGCCCTCTTGGGGACTGTAAGCTCCAAAAAACCCAGTATATAGGCAAGACAACAACATCTCTTTCTAGGTATTTAACGATGCATAAGCAACAGGGCTCCATTAAGGAACATATAATCTCTTCCCACAACCAAACCATCGCCAGAGAAATCCTAGTAAACAACACAGAAATCATCGATAGATACAGCGATAGCAGGCGGCTTGACGTCTGCCAGGCACTACACATCAAGAAGTCAACACCAGCAATCAACAGCCAATTAATGCACAACTATATTCTACCCACCTCAAGACTCCGCTCCAATATAGAAGCATCAAGAAATATGGACCAATAGGCTTTCTACAAATCACTTCCATTCAATACCCATTGTTTCGTGTTCTGTCTTGTGTTTAGGAATTTAATACCCTATTAATACCACCTCACCCCATCCACCTCACTCAAATGTAGATATAAACAAATCGAAGATGTGTAAGTTCTCATCGGTCACCACTTTGTCTCCAGTAGCACAGAGCATCACCTTCACTCACCAGACCACTCCACAAGTGATCATTTGAATTTCATCATGGAATTCCAATTGACTTATAATCGATCCAGCAATGCTGCTCAGTGTAGGAAAAGACCATCGATAATGGATACTAGTTCCGAAAGTGACGGCGAGTGGCATCACGTGAATAAGGCTACAAGGACAAGCCACTCCATGACGACCCATCGCCCATTAATCTCTCCAGCTTCTCCAGCTCTCCCAGTGCCTCAGACTAGATCTACGCTTCCAGTCTTCAAAGTCCAGCACACGGAAGGTAAGTCTTCCTACGCTACTGTAGTGGACCTGGAAAAAGAGTACCCCCAGCTCCAGGTCAGAGCAAAACCTAATCTCAAAGGAGAATACATTCTGAGGCCTAAAGACGAGTCGGCCGCTACGATTCTAAAAAATTACGCAAAATGTGAGGAACTGAAACCAGAGGATAAACTAAGTAAAATCATTGTCCTCCACTATCCCTTGCATATGGCCCTTGGCCATCTCGAAAAGCTGAACTATGTGGTGTCAGCAGAGAGATGCCAAGTACGAACCACAAAACAGGAAACTCGACAAGTCCTTCTCACAGTAAGAGGACGGATCTTGGAGAAACTTGACCTTGGAATCTGGGGTGTTTTCCAACACAGGCCTTACACCCCAGAACCCCTAAGAAGCTTTAGATGTCAGAGATTTGGGCATCACAAAGATGGCTGCCAACGCCCAGTGAGGTGCGGAGTCTGCAGCCAGCCCCATGATACAAAAACATATAATGATAAATTCAAGGCAAACCACCCTGTTCAGGCAAAATGCCCAAATTGTTCCAAGGCACATCATGCCTGGAACTTGAAATGCCCTGAAAGGCTCAAAAGGCTTCAAACGAACCCCACCACGCCTACAGCGGAGCCGAAACCCCCACCAAAACGAATACCAGCTCCCATGCCCACTAAAACCGCGTGGGGTCTACCCATTCAGGAAGAGGGGGGCACACGGCCCTTCACCATCGGCCAAGGTGAAGGGTGAGAAGACAGTACAGGACAAAAAGAAAGATGGAGGACACAAGAATCATGTTCAAAGCAGTCGGCCTCCCATTTCATCCCGCAAGCACACTGGGGCCAATAGGAGTAGCAATTCCAGTGCCAAAGATACCACCGAGAAGGGTCCAAAAGCCGCTAGGCCCCTAACCTGCACAACATTAAATAGTGCTCCCACTGAACTGGACGCTCTCTGGCCAATGCTCAAAACTTTGGTCACTGAGTTGATCGAAAGTCTGCTGTCTTCACATGGAATCAAGCAAACCACAGAGACTCGGAAGACAATTGAGCACAAGCTCAAAAAATTCGAAGATGTAATATCCACACCGTCAAGACAGCAGGGCAGGAGATACCCCCATAAAAAGCAGATAGAGTCCAGCTCGTCAGAAAGCGACATTGATGAGTCAATTTCAGGTCCACTAAGAACCTATACACCAATTGCAACTTCCATGGCGTGTTCATCAGACTCCATGGATACCACGGAATTATCAGCAAATTCCAAGAACCTAGAATTCTAAAGATCCTGCAATGGAATGCGCAAGGACTGCGCACTAAATTGCAACACTTGCAATGCATAGCAGCAACCAAGGGCATAGACATCCTGATACTACAGGAGAGCTTGCTTCGAGCCGGATTAGAACCTAAAATCTCAGGCTATCGAGGCTTCTTCCTTCCATGGATCAATGGGCAATCCAGGGGATGTGCAATCTATGTAAAATGTGACCTGATCTCCAAATCCATAACCAGCCCACCCGATTGTGGAGCAGGGACAGAGGTAATGGGAGTAACCATTGAGCTAAGACACGACAAACTTGAAGTGTTCAATGTGTACAGGTCTCCACAAACCGAAATGGATCTATCTGTGTTATTTGGACACGCGACAACAACAAACACAATCATTTGTGGAGATTTTAATGCCCATCATCGATTGGCACTGGGCTCGAACAAAACAAATGAAGCCGGCATACACATTACACATCTACTGGACCAGCTTCCAGAAATACAAATCCTAAACAAGAATGAACCTACCCACATCCAAGGAGGCAGATTAGACCTAACCTTCGTTTCAGCCTCCCTAAGAGATGCAGCAACATGGTCAGTTGAGCCCACACTGACAAGCGACCACTAAGGGATCCAAATTGATCTTCAGTTAGACCTACCCACCCCACCTCCGCCTCCATCTGAAGCCTGGAACTTTGCTTTAGCAAACTGGGACCGATTTTAAAACCTCATTTCAGAGTTGCAAAGAAACTATGATCTTCCCGAAGACATTAATCAGGCAGAACAAGAATTTGTCAAAGCAATTCAAAGTGCAGCCAACCACTCAATCCCACTGAAAAAACAGTCCACCGGACACCATAAAGATCATTGGTATTATTGCGAACGTGTCAAAGAACTCAACCATAGACTCAATAGAACAAGAAAGCTATACAAAAAGCAGCCAAGTGACCGCAACAGGATCTTACTTTGTGAGGTCAAGGAACATGTACATCGAGAGACCAGACAAATAAAAGAACAAAAGTGGCTGGAATGGTGTTCACACCTGAATGAACACACCTCTCTCGGAGAGATGTGGCAGCAAATTCACCGGGCCAAAGGGAATAAAACACCTAAAGCTCCACACCCCAAGGATCCTCAACAGGAAGCCGAAGTACTGGCAACCAGGTTTGCAGAGAGAGCAGCCAGCAATCAACTTCCACCAGATGTATTAGCAGTACAGACCGGACTAGAGGAAGAAAGGTGGCACAGAATCCTTACAGCATGTGAAGAAGTCTCTGACACTAATGCCCCCTTCACACTGGATGAGCTCAATCGGGCTAAGAAAAACTCCAAGGATACATCCCCTGGAGCCGACAAAATAACCTATAAAATTATTAGAAACCTCAGCCCAGAGGGAAACGCTGCATACCTAAGGTTAATTAATTTAGCCTGGACTTCTCAAACTAGACCTTCTGCTTGGAATAGAGCAGACATAGTGCCGATCCCAAAACCCAAAGATCCAGCTAATCCCAGGCTCATCTCTCTCCAAAGCTGTGCAGCCAAGACGGCTGACAGAATGGCACTCAACAGACTGGAGTGGAAAATGCCTAAACTGCACCATGATATGTATGCCTATAGAAGAGGGGTTGGCACAGTGGAATGTATTACAACTCTGTTAGCCCACTTGAATGACAGACCAGGAATGCTGATATTCCTGGACCTCGAAAAAGCCTTTGAACTGGCTAGCGCCCCAGCTATTCTCTGCTGCCTCATTGACAAATAGGTCAGAGGCAACCTGCTCTCCTGGACCAAAAACTGTCTCATAAACAGAGAAGCAAGAGTAAAACGTCATGGCACAGTCTCTGAGTACAAAAGACATGAAAATGGTACACCGCAAGGAGGTATTCTCAGCCCTCTTCTCTTCAACTGTTTAATGGAAAGAATAATGTGGTTGAAACTCCCACATCACTGCAGGCTGCTAAGCTACGCGGACGACTTTGTCATCATCATAAAAGGAAGGGAAGCGGCGCGCCTTGCACCCAAATGCTTAGACTGCATCAGTAAAAAGGCAAAACAGATTGGGATCAAACTCAACCCCTCAAAGTCAAAGGCCATGCCCATAAAAATAGCGAAGCCCAACATCCAACTCACAGTACAGGGTCAACCAATAGAATGGGTCGACACCTATCAGTATCTAGGAATCATCCTGGACACACACATGAATTTTAATGCTGAGGTCACTTACTTGAGAGAGCGAACTGCGGCCCGGACGGCAATCCTCAGGTCGCTAACCTCCCTTTCTGGAGGAGGCAATCTGCACGTCCTTCGCACATACTATGTACAGGCATTCAGATCAGTGATCGATTATGCCGCACCTGCACTCACAAATCTATCACACCAACAGTTGAAAAAGCTTGAAGTTGCCCAAAACAATGCTATGAGAGCTGCACTGGGAGCCCCCATGTGGACCAGGCTTGAAACTCTTAGACTGGAGACGGGTTTGCCCTCTCTACAAGAAAGAATATCACAAAGGACAACTACAATTATCAGTAAGATAATTATTTCTTCTGATCCAATCCCAGTACGGCGGGCCTTGGTGGTTGGACTAGGCCAAAACAATGGAAACTCTTGGGTTGCAGGAGCAGGAAAAGTCCTAAACAGACTACATTTAAAAAACATGATTCTTGATAGAGAGGGTGATCATCCACACCCAAATTACACTCCTTCCGCGCCGTGGGAAGAGCCTACTTTCAAAATAGTAATAGAAAGTCTCCCAATGAAAAAGGCTGCCTATGATCCGACAATCCTAAGGCGCATAATAGAAGAGCAAATGTATAGCATAGCAGGAGCCACCCACATCTTCACAGACGGATCGGTGGACACAGAAAAGGAGAGTGCTGGCGCTGCTCTTTGCACGACCAGCGTACAGGCATATTGGAGACTGGGAGGACTAGTATCGTCAACCCAAACTGAGCTGTTTGCCATACAACAGGCATTCGCATATGTGATTGCACAAAACACTCAAAATGCAATCATACACGCAGACTCAAAAGCTGCACTTCAAATACTAGGACAAAAACAGTGGAAAGATAATGTGGAAATAATTACCACCATTTTGTATCTTGGAGCAGTCGCTAAAGGCAAAGGACTCAATATAACTTTAAACTGGATCCCATCCCATATTGGAATCCCATTAAATGAAAAAGCTGATGAAATTCCTAAATTGGCAACTCGTCATCCAGAGATACATAAAACAATTCAACCCAGCCTAGAGAACATAAAAAACATCATCACCTAAAAACTCTCACATCTCAACAATGCCTACCTGCACCAGAGAATAGCTGAAGGTTCGCCATCTGCAACATGGTATCTTCAGGCAACCAAATTAGAAAGGTTAAATATCCCAAAAGGAATCCACAGGGAAATTGCAGTTAGGCTATGTAGACTACGTCTAGGTTACAGATGCAACTGGGAGATTGGTGAACCCCGACAGAGAGAGTGCATCTTCTGCCAAACTGTCACAGAAAAGCCATTACTTCACTATCTTCTGGAATGTGAAGCAACCAATGACCTTAGAAGAGCTTTAAGAGTTCCTGAATCATGCAGTGGCCACCCTGAAGCCATCAACACAGCCACTCTCCTGGTCAACAAAGGTGTTCAACAGCTGGACACCCTCATAAAGACCACCTCTTTGCCATGCGTACCACCTCTTGGGTGGCTTAATCTTTATCAATTAATCATCAGTGTAAGTTCTATTCAGTTGTGTATGTGTAAACTAAAGTCTTTGAAAATGTAATAAGTTTTACGAAACGCGCTCAAGTGTCGCGTCAGACTAGAAATAAAAATGAATTTTGGAGAATTGATTTTTGAATTACCACCAACAGTGAAAAGAAGCGTACGAAAGATCGAAAAAATTCGTGTTAGAATTATTAATCTTACTTTTTCGGTCATATTTAATAATATATGTCTACAGGAAAGACTGCTACCAAAATATATACATATATATATATATATGTCGTACCTAGTAGCCAGAACGCACTTCTCGGCCTACTATGCAAGGCCCGATTTGCCTAATAAGCCAAGTTTTCCTGAATTAATATAATTTCTCTAATTTTTTTCTTATGAAATGATAAAGCTACCCATTTCATTAAGTATGAGGTCAATTTTTTTTTATTGGAGTTAAAATTAACATAGATATATGACCGAACCTAACCAACCCTACCTAACCTAACCTAACCTATCTTTATAGGTTAGGTTAGGTTAGGTAGCCAAAAAAGTTAGGTTAGGTTAGGTTAGGTAGGTTAGGTAGTCGAAAAACAATTAATTCATGAAAACTTGGCTTATTAGGCAAATCGGGCCTTGCATAGTAGGCATAGAAGTGCGTTCTGGCTACTAGGTACGATATATATATATATATATATATATATATATATATATATATATATATATATATATATATATATATATATATATATTGTGACGGTAACGCGTTGGTGTTCGGCTGTTTAAGGCTAGGGGTATGGCCTCGTCACATAGTTATAAAAAAAAATAGAAAAAACTGGAACTTCGTCTGTGGTAAGGTAAGGAGAAGACACACAAAACACAAGTAAATTTTAACAATGAAATTTTAATTACGTTAAATAAATCAAAACATGAATAAAATGCACAAACAAATTCTTATAATAAAATCAATCAATCAAAATAATAAGAATACTTAAATGACACAATGAAAAGTTACGTTAAGGCAAAATAACAAGAAGTGCAACACAAAATTAAATGGGAGGTGCTGGAATATTGGCTTTAAGCTATCACCTCTCTCAGTACACGCTAACGTCTAGCTGGGAGGAGTGATAACTACGAAAGCACTGAACATTCTGAGGTCTGAGGTCGTGGCGACCCCAGACATCAAGTAGTATGGGGGGGGCGAGTGCAGGTGCAGCCAGACCGGCGACCTATCAGCGGGGCCGGTAGCGATCAACGAGTAGTTTGGCGGTTTGAGTCTGAACAGGTGTCTCTGGCTGCAACGTTTTGCGCTCTGGCAAGCCTTGCTGGTGTTGTTGTCGTTGTTGGACATTTCTTCCATAGTAGTTTTATATAACCACAACGACGTAATTGTGGAGGGAAGAGCAGGCTCAATCTCTTGAAGGAGATTATCGTCACAACTCTCCCCCGAAGCCTGCGGTTCTGGAAGAAGTACGTCGTTATGTGGTGGAGTAATGGATGGAGTCGCTTCTACTTCATAAACTCTGGAGAAATCATGGGCTAAGATGTTGTCAGACTCTTGGTATAGCGTGTCTCCAGGTTGAATTTCTGCAGTTAGCAAGCCCATAGTAGAAGACGTTGAGATGAGAAGGGGGCGTGCTGCAGGAGGTGTAGGGTGGTGTGGTCCGTGTTGATGGTGGACCGAGCACTTTTCAGGGGTGGAGTGAAGTGCTGAAGCTTCAGGATGAGGAAGAGTAGCTCCTTGCCAATTGTTCCGTAGATCCTTGTAGCAGTAGTCGCTGACAGGTGTATTCTTCTCGCCTCGTTGTTGCATCACGACACCACCAACGTCGGTACCCCTAGCGTCGACATGGAGGATGAAGGGTTTATCTGACGAGGTGAGAGTGGAATTAGAAGAGGGCAAAGGAGCACGATTATTATCCTGAAAGCATTTGGGAAGATCATTAAGGATTTCGGAATTAGAAAGCGCTGACTCCTTGTCAGTGCTTTCGGGAGGAGAAGCTGGGAAGGTCTCACTGTGGATGTAGGGTTCTGTGAAGGTAGAACAATTAGTCAAGACAGTGGGAGGAGTACCATTATATTGCTTCAGGAGGTTGACGTGGCACAGCTGGGTCTTCCGCCGCCTATCTGGAGTCTCTATGACGTAGTTGTTGTTGCTTCTGCACTCTTTGACGCAGTAGGGTCCTGAAAATCTGTTTTGTAAAGGTGAACCTGGGATAGGGAAATAGGCAAGGACGAAGTCTCCCGGCTTGAATTTTCTTACTTTGCTGGTCTGGTCGTAATGAGTCTTCATTCTCACCTGGGCTTTCAATAGATTATCATGGGCAAAGCGGTGGACTCTCTCTAGAATGTGTTGAAGGTTTTGAAGAAACTGGGGCACATTCTGATGCTCACTGAAGGTGGCATCTCTGAGAGAGTCTTTGAAAGCCTTTAGGGGAGTACGGCACTTATGGCCGTAGAGCATCTCATAAGGAGATACTCCTAGGGACTCATTGGGGAGACTTCTGAAAATACACATTATAAGGTCAATCTGCTTATCCCAATCCTTCGAGGTTTCACTACAAAACTTTTTCAAGAGTGCTTTGATGGTCTGATGACTACGTTCAAGAGAACCCTGTGAAGCAGGATGATAGGGGCTGGACAATACCTGTTTGATGTTGAACTCCTCCAGTGTCCTTTTGAAGAGATCACTGGTGAAGTTGGTACCACAGTCACTTTGAATCTCCCTGGGAAATCCGTATTGAGTGAAGATCTTCAATAGATGTTTTATAACCGTAGCAGCCGTGATGTTCTTCACTGGAACTGCTATGGGAAATCTGGTGGTAGGACACAGGATGGTTAGGATGTAGGCGTTACCTGAACTGGTCCGAGGTAAAGGACCAACACAGTCTATTATGAGTCTGTGGAAAGGTTCCGCAGGCACCTGTATGGGAATCAGTGGTGCTCTGGGAATGGAGACGTTCGGCTTGCCTGCCATCTGACATGTATGACACTGTTTTACGTACTGTTTGACGTTATTTACCATACCTGGCCAGTAGTAGTCTTGACGAATCCCATGATAAGTCTTGTTGAAGCCGTAGTGGGAGAATGCTCCGTGGGCCAGGTGTAGAATAGTGGGCCGCAGGCTGGTGGGAATCACAAGTTGTTCAATGTTGGCCCAATCGTCCTCCTCCTTCAATTTACTGGGACTATATCTGCGGTAGAGCAAGTCGTTCTCTAGGAAGAACCCAGGAATACTGTCGGGTTGAGTCTCAGCCTGGAAAAACAATGGTGTTAAAGTAAGATCTTTCCTCTGCAACTTACGGAACTCCAACTTGGTCAGATGCGGGGGTAGTTTCTGAGGGTCTTGAGGGACAGCGGTAGCTGTAGAGTCAGCTGGCTGTGGACGTGCGGCTTGTGCACGGGTGGTCACGAGAACCGGAGGAGAAACTTCATCACTCTCTTGAACCTCTGCTGGAACATACTCAAGAATAGGGTTTATTGGCACAGAGTTACACACCTGGGGTTTGTCCATGACGATCAGGTTGGTCGGTTTCAGGTCTTCTGCCAAGTCGTTGCCTAGGAGAAGTTGCACTCCAGGCATGGGAAAAGGCTTTTCCCTGACGGCGACTTGGACTTCCCCGTTCACGTAGGGACAATCCAGGTGGACTCTGGCGAGAGGGTATGGAGTGGTAGCAGTGAGGTCAGTGATGAAGACTGTTTCTCCGGTGTAGACGATGTTGGGCACAGCCGACTTCAAGATGATCGATTGTAGAGCCGCTGTGTCCCTCAAGATCTTCAATTTGAAACGTCCCTCCGGATTTGAACCGTTGGCAGAGACAGTTCCAGTATACAGGTGGTTACTGAAAAGAGAAAGATCATTAACATCAACACCAACATTCATCACAGGCTTACCGGACTTAGGAGGAGTTGGTTTGGGTCTTTGTTGGTCAGTGGTTCCCTTGTATTGAGACTTACCACACTTGTCTATGGTATGTCCATAGAGTCTACAATACTTGCAGTACAGTTGTGAACCAGCTTGATCGGGGCTCACCTTCTCGTAACTGTACCACGACTTCTTACTGGAGGATGGTTCGGGTGTCAGCCGGTGGATGAGGCTGTAAGTGTCAGCCGACTTAGCACACTTCAGGTAGTCGGTTTCTTCTTTATCTGCTAAGTAGAGGCGGACAGGAGGTGGCACACATCTCAAGAATTCTTCAACAAGCATCAGGTTGACGAGTTCTGTAAAAGTAGAGACATGTGCTGCTTCCAGCCATTTCATGAAATACCTCCGTTTCGTGTTAGCAAACTCGAGGAAGGTAGTGGTACTTGCCTTCAGGTGGTCACGGAATTTCCTTCTATAACTTTCAGTAGAGAGGAGGTAGGCGTCCAACACTGCTTGTTTCAGAGTGTAGTAGTCATTCTCAGACGCCAAAGTACTGAGTGTGACTGCAGCTCTACCTGTAAGAGGGACTCTGAGAAGTGTGGCCCATTGGTCGACAGGCCAACTGAGTTGATTAGCAAGGGTTTCAAAGGTGGTAAAGAACACATCAACTTCTGCTTCTACAAAGGATGGCATTAACTTACTTGCATGTGATATATTAAAACTGACGGGAAGATTGGCAGTAGCTTGCTGACGTTGAGTGAAGTGGGAAGTTTCCAAGGCGATTTCACGTTGACGACACTCTAGAGCCAGAGTTGCTTGTTGCTTGTCATGTTCGCGTTGTAACTCTAACTCGCGTTGTTTGGTTTCGAGCTGTAAGCGTTCCCGCTCCTGGAGTGTTTCAAGCTGTACTCGCTCACGTTCATGGAGCAAGGCGACCTCACGTTCGTGTTCTTCTCTCCTCAAAGCGGCCTCGCGTTCTTGTTCGTTTCTCCTCAAAGCACCTTCGCGTTCTCTGAGGGTGATTTCTCGTTCTTGTTCTTCCCTCCGTATGGCAGCTGCTCGTTCTTGTTGTTCGCGGGCTTCCCTTTGCTGCTCACATTCAATCTTGGCCAGTTCCAATTGGAGTTTCATCATTGCCAAATCAGTTTTTCCTGCAATATAGTAAGTTTCATGAGTTTCAGAATCTATCTTACCTTGCTCTAAATAGTAATCCAGCAACAGGTTGTGTAGGTCATTTTTGTTGGCTTGGTAGGGAACTTCTAGTTGATACTCATGTGCAAGAGTTTGTAATTCAGTCTTCTTGGCACGACTTAAAGTCCCTATTTCACCTGCTGGATTTGTACGGAAAGCTTGGAGACGAAACATGGTGAAATTAGCAAATAAAGGTACACGAATATTCAATAGTGAATGTCAGAAACATGACAACGTGGCAACTGGTACTTATCCTGTGAGATCTTTAACAATTAAAGTTAAGAAAAAGATGTTAAATGATTAAATTAAATCAAGGGCGCAGGAAATCTTGTACCCGGTACTCATGTAAGAGGATAAGGGCAAGAAAATCCTACTAACAAATGAAACAGAGTTTCGAAAACAAATGAAACAGTTAAATGCTTCAAAAGTAAAATTGGTAGTCCAAGGATGTAGGCATACCTTGCCACGTCTCTATAGAACATAAAGCAAGTTTTTCCTACTGAATTTAATATGATACTTACAGAATTAGCGAACTTTTGTGCTCTGAAAAAATAAGCTAATTCCCTACCGTTGTAGGTATCATCATCTCTGACTGACGTGTAGGGGTGCGAGGTGTCAACTGGTGACGAGAACTGCTGCTGAGGTCCCAATTCAGCAACTAAAGTTCGAGCTAGAGGAACTATGGCCCTCTTTGTCCTCCTACAGTCAGATTGCAGAAGATTGGGTACTCTTGACCCGGGGCAGACCACAGTACCAGGGTACCAATATGATGATCTGTCAGAATGAGAAATATTCAAGGGACATAGATGGTGAACACGAGTAATAACACGGAGGGAGAGATGACCAATTAAGAGTATGACTGCGGCCTACAGTCACCACGTAATCCAAAGTTGTCTCACCTTCACTATATGTTACTCTCGTAATGCACAATACACCGCACCTTATAAAAAATGAAAGTGAATATGAAAAATAGTAAAGCTACGTTAACAAAGTTAAATACGCTTACCATAAATTACCACTTGGCACCAGTACCTGAGTGAAGCTCCCGGACAGGCCCCCATATAACTTGTGACGGTAACGCGTTGGTGTTCGGCTGTTTAAGGCTAGGGGTATGGCCTCGTCACATAGTTATAAAAAAAAAATAGAAAAAACTGGAACTTCGTCTGTGGTAAGGTAAGGAGAAGACACACAAAACACAAGTAAATTTTAACAATGAAATTTTAATTACGTTAAATAAATCAAAACATGAATAAAATGCACAAACAAATTCTTATAATAAAATCAATCAATCAAAATAATAAGAATACTTAAATGACACAATGAAAAGTTACGTTAAGGCAAAATAACAAGAAGTGCAACACAAAATTAAATGGGAGGTGCTGGAATATTGGCTTTAAGCTATCACCTCTCAGTACACGCTAACGTCTAGCTGGGAGGAGTGATAACTACGAAAGCACTGAACATTCTGAGGTCTGAGGTCGTGGCGACCCCAGACATCAAGTAGTATGGGGGGGCGAGTGCAGGTGCAGCCAGACCGGCGACCAATCAGCGGGGCCGGTAGCGATCAACGAGTAATTTGGCGGTTTGAGTCTGAACAGGTGTCTCTGGCTGCAACGTTTTGCGCTCTGGCAAGCCTTGCTGGTGTTGTTGTCGTTGTTGGACATTTCTTCCATAGTAGTTTTATATAACCACAACGACGTAATTGTGGAGGGAAGAGCAGGCTCAATCTCTTGAAGGAGATTATCGTCACAATATATATATATATATATATATATATATGTCGTACCTAGTAGCCAGAACGCACTTCTATGACTACTATGCAAGGCCCGATTTGCCTAATAAGCCAAGTTTTCATGAATTAATTGTTTTTCGACTACCTAACCATCCTAACCTAACCTAACCTAACCTTTTCAGCTACCTAACCGAACCTAACCTATAAAGATAGGTTAGGTTAGGTTAGGTAGGGTTGGTTAGGTTCGGTCATATATCTACGTTAATTTTAACTCCAATAAAAAAATTTGACCTCATACATAATGAAAAGGGTAGCTTTATCATTTCATAAGAAAAAAATTAGAGAAAATATATTAATTCAGGAAAACTTGGCTTATTAGGCAAATCGGGCCTTGCATAGTAGGCTGAGAAATGCGTTCTGGCTACTAGGTTCGACATATATATATATATATATATATATATATATATATATATATATATATATATATATATATATATATATATATATATATATATATATATATATATGTCGTACCTAGTAGCCAGAACGCACTTTTTGGCCTACTATGCAAGGCCCGATTTGCCTAATAAGCCAAGTTTTCCTGAATTAATATATTTTCTCTATTTTTTTTCTTTTGAAATGATAAAGCTACCCATTTCATTATGTATGAGGTAAATTTTTTTTATTGGAGTTAAAATTAACGTAGATATATGACCGAACCTAATCAACCCTACCTAACCTAACCTAACCTATCTTTATAGGTTAGGTTAGGTTAGGTAGCCGAAAAAGTTGGGTTAGGTTTGGTTAGGTAGGTTAGGTAGTCGAAAAACAATTAATTCATGAAAACTTGGCTTATTAGGCAAATCGGGCCTTGCATAGTAGGCTGAGAAGTGCGTTCTGGCTACTAGGTACGACATATATATATATGTCGTACCTAGTAGCCAGAACTCACTTTTTGGCCTACTATTCAAGGCCCGATTTGCCTAATAAGCCAAGTTTTCCTGAATTAATATATTTATTCAAATTTTTTTCTAATGAAATGATAAAGCTACCCATTTCATTATGTATGAGGTCAATTTTTTTTATTGGAGTTAAAATTAACGTAGATATATGACCGAACCTAACCAACCCTACCTATTAAGGCGTCTTGTACATACCAGTTGCGTTGCTTCTGGGAGTATGGGTTCGAGTCACTTCTGGGGTGTGAGTTTTCAGTTGCATATTGTCCTGGGGACCATTCAGGCTTGTTCGCATATATATATATATATATATATATATATATATATATATATATATATATATATATATATATATATATATATACATATATATATATATATACAAATTTTGGTAGCAGTCTTTCCTGTAGACATATATTATTAAATATGACCGAAAAAGTAAGATTAATAATTCTAACACGAATTTTCTCGATCTTTCTTACGTTTCTTTTCACTGTTGATGGTAAATCAAAGATCAATTCTCCAAAATTCATTTTTATTTCTAGTCTGACGCGACACTTGAGCGCGTTTCGTAAAACTTATTACATTTTCAAAGACTTTAGTTTACACAAACACACACAACTTTAACTGAATAGAGCTTAAACATCTTTCGAGTTTTTATACCTACATTTGGGTGAAGTGACATGTTACAATAGTTTTGCATGAGGTGAAAATAAACTTTTAACACAAGACAGAACACGAAACAGTGAAATACAAACTGGTATTAAAAGTAGGTAACTGCAGAAGGCCTATTTTTATTGGCCCATATTTCTTGATGCTTCTATATTGGAGCGGAGTCTTGAAGTGGGTAGAATATAGTTGTGCATTAATTGGCTGTTGATTGCTGGTGTTGACTTCTTGATGTGTAGTGCCTCGCAGACGTCGAGCCGCTACTATCGCTGTATCTATCGATGATTTCTGTGTTGTTTGCTAAGATTTCTCTGGTGATGGTTTGGTTGTGGGAAGAGGCTATATGTTCCTTAATGGATCCCTGTTGCTTATGCATCGTTAATCGCCTGGAATGCCGTAATGTTGGCAATGTAGGCTCTAGCTGCATGAGCCGCTGCCTCACACCCTTGAGGAATGCCAAATCCAAGCTGTTTTCGTATCAGCATTTCTGCTGCTGCCTGGCTGACTGTTCTAGCAGCAGCCTTAGCGACGAGGCGCTGGTGTGAATTGCCGACAGCTATCGGTCTGATCCCTCTATTCTTTTTCATTAGGGCACAGAGGGTAGAGCCAA
This sequence comes from Procambarus clarkii, assembly GCF_040958095.1. Taxonomy (NCBI): domain Eukaryota; kingdom Metazoa; phylum Arthropoda; class Malacostraca; order Decapoda; family Cambaridae; genus Procambarus; species Procambarus clarkii. Next base: position 854,512 of record NW_027189133.1, read on the forward strand.
AAAAAGAGGCAGTAAGGTCTCTGGTATGTTGCCAGCTAGACATGTGTTGGAGAATGTAGTTAGTTCCACCAGGAGACCCTGTGCAATGTCTCCCAGTGCAGGGTTGAGCATTTGTTTGATGTGGATATTTCTTAGTCCTGTGAACCTGCCTGCTGATCCTGATGGGAAGGATTAAGCTACTTTACACACCACGGATTCGAGCACACACAGGGTTTCTGCTCTGGTGACAATGACTAGTGGAACACTGTCGTCATGTCGAGCTATGGGTGGGTGTTTTTCTCTCAGGGCTTGTGCTGTATCTGCGTCTCTGGTGGACACTGTGTCCTCGCTGGTGATGATTCTGATCGCCCCTACTGATTCTGATCTGCCCCGATCGCAGCACTGCCTGAGGTCACCAAAGGTGGCACTGCCTAAGGTCACCACAGGATGCACTGCCTAGGGTCACCACAGGCGGCACTGCCTAGGGTCACCACAGGAAACACAGTCTGGAGTCAGCCACAGGCGGCACTGCCTGGGGTCACCACAGGCGACACTGCATGGGGTCAGCCACAGACGGCACTGCTTGGGGTCTGCCACAGACGGCACTGCCTGGGGTCACCACAGGCGACACTGCATGGGGTTAGCCACAGGTGGCACTGCCTGGGGTCCGCCACAGGTGGCACTGCCTGGGGTCACCACAGGCGACACTGCATGGGGTCAGCCACAGGTGTCACTGCCTGGGGTCAGCCACAGGCGACACTGCATGGGGTCAGCCACAGGTGGCACTGCCTGGGGTCACCACAGGTGGTACTGCCTGGGGTTACCACAGGCGGCACTGCCTTGGGCCACCACAGGCGGCACTGTCTGGGGTCACCACAGGTGGCACTGCCTGGGGTTACCACAGACGGCACTGCCTTGGGCCACCACAGGCGGCACTGCCTGGGGTCAGCCACATGCGGCACTGCCTGGGGTCACAACAGGTGGCACTGTCTGGGGTCAGCCACAGACGGCACAGCCTGGGGTCACCACAGGCGGCACTGCCTATAGTCACCACAGGATGAACTGCCTAGGGTCACCACCGGCGGCACTGCCTATGGTCACCACAGGTGGCACTGCCAGGGGTCAGCCCCAGGCGGCACTGCCTGGGTTCAGCCACAGGCGGCACTGCCAAGAGTCAGCCACAGGTGGCACTGCCTGGGTTCATCCACATGTGGCACTACTTGGGTTCAGTCACAGGCAGCACTGCCTGGGGTTAGCCACAGGCAGCGCTGCCTGGGGTCACCACAGGTGGCACTGCCTGGGGTCACCACAGGTGGCACTGCCTGGGGTCAAAACAGGCGGCACTGCCTGGGGGCACCATACGCGGCACTGCCTGGGGTCACCGCAGGTGGCACTGCCTAGGGTCAGCCACAGGCGGCTCTGCCTGGGGTCAGCCACAGGTGGCACTGCCTGGGGTCACCACAGGCGGGGGGCGTCATGGGCTGGTCGCTTGTGGGTGAAGTTCAGGAGACGGTCACATGGGTCATTCAATACTGCGAAGTGCAACATATATATTTTCAATTATTTGTTCAATGTATTTCCAATGCAGTTTTATTTGTTTTGTTTTATCATATATGATGAATATTTGTTTCCTTTACAATATGTGTACCGTAGAACGTTCATAATGTTCCATGGAACTGTGATACATGTGTCAGTAATGTGTCCAAAATAAATGTTTATTGTCGAAATATTATGTGTTAAAAATTCACCAAAATTTCAATCTGTACAGTTTCACACACTATTTCCACAGTAACACACTGTATTACACACTCAGTACTTCGGAAGTGAGTGATAATCAACGAAGTAGTCCATGGTACACAGCGCGACTTCACTCTCGTTGCACCAGGTACAGATAGATTTTCGCTTCCTGATTCTTCGTTCTGTGTGCTTGAAAATAAAGCACTCGCGTACACCCTTGGTTCAGTACTTGTAGGTTGTATGTAGCCAAGCTTGTAAAGCATAAGATAGTATTGAAAAGATTATAGGAAAAGGTCAATTTGTAAGGAAGTCTTGGAAAGATTGCTTTGTAAGGTGCCTCACTGGAAGAGATTCAGGTATTCTGGAAGAGACTCAGTCATTCCGGAAGGGATTCAGTTATTCTAGAAAATATCTATGGAAAACACCACCATGGAAGCCGCTAACACTGTTCATCTATGCTACTTGTATCAGATGCATAATCACTAGAAACTAGTAAACGATTCATCTATGTACATTTACACAAATTGGAGATGGCATTCTCATAGCTACAACTGGATAAACTCCCTGTATCGCCCTCATCAGTGCTGTATCACTTGCATCCGACCTTTGTGTTAGGTCCTTATTGCGCCAAGCTTCTTAAATATCATGACCCATATGTTCTTCAGACAATAAGGTCTGAATTTCACCGACAGAGCACGATCTATCATTACCGATTCGGACAGGTGTTTGGGAGCCAGAGACGCGTGTGCCACCCATGGTTGCTCACGCAGTACTAACCCAGCCAGCAGCCCAAGGACATTTTGGGAATTTTTTTCCAAGATGGCTGCCTCTCACTGGAGGTCCCAAGAGTCAATTTCGTGCACAATCTAAAACGCACGTGTTATGAATGGGTACGAAATGTTAACAAGGTATTTTCTCGGTTGGCGCTGCTCCCCACTGACCAAGTTTTCTCGGTTGGCGCAGCACAGGGGTTAAGTGTCATGGAAGAACATTAACGTATCGTCAAGATTGTTGTGCTTTTTATTGGATTTAGTTCTTTATGAATAAATGGTTATTGTTGGCAAAAGAATAGTGTCTGTATGTCAATACCTTCCAATATTATTGTTCCCACACAGGCTGCAACATATTGAACTGTTCTTGCAAACTTTAATGAAGGCTTGCTTCTAGATTCGAACCCGATCCATAGCCACACATATGAAATTAAATTTGGTGTGAGAACTTGTGAGCTACCCTTATCATTGCACTAAGCACTTGAGAAGATCAACAACCTATTGGATAAGGGTCCCAATTGTTTTTGAACCCTTGTGGCTGCTCCCTCAGGTTATTTTAGTTTAAAAATATTTAATCTAGTCTGGCACTTAACCTTCTGGCTTATGCAGTCCTTTCGCACTGAGGACATTTGTATTAGTGTGCGAACAAAAATAAATAACTCTCACATGTACCTTATGGATGTCTTGATGGCACTTAAGTATATTGTGTACCTTATAGATGTCTTAGTGACACTTAGTATAACGTGTACCTTATAGATGTCTAGGTGATACTTAAGTATATTGTGTACCTTATGGATGTCTTAGTGGCACGTAGGTAAGTTTTGTACCTAACGGGTGTCTTAGTTGCACGTAGGAAAGTTTACCTTCCGGGTGTCTTTGCGACACGTAGGTAAGTTGTGTACCTTACAAATATCTTAGTGACACGTAGGTAAGTTGTGTACCTTATGGATGTCTTAGTGACACGTAGGTAAGTTTACCTTGTGGGTGTCTTACTTACACATCGGTTATTTGTGGTCCTTACAGATATCTTAGTGACACGTAGGTAAGCTTTTTACCTTATGGAGTCTTAGTAACACGTAGGTAAGTGGGTATAAGCGGAGTCCTAATGACACACGTCTTTCCAATAATTGTTGTAATGTAGCATTTGTCATAATGTATTAGTAAGTTTTGTTGAATATTTTTGTTATTACATGTGTCTTTACGTCATTTCTTTTTCTGAGTACTGCCCCAATTTTATGCTCTGGCCTTTTATATTTGCTACTTGTGTTAATTGGGTTGGCTTAGGGTATCAAGACCCCAAAGAGTCAATCAATAGGTCAGAAAGAGGACCATATTGGAAAGAAAGGACAGACGATACTGTAAAGGAAGCACAGAATAAGGTTTTAGACTCTAGAATTTGAACAGACTCGACTATCCCAACAAAGAATCACTTAAACAGATATTAAAGAAATAATAGAACAGAAACTGAAGCAATCTTACCAAACTGAAGAATCAAAGTTGGAACAGATAAAAGATAAAATTACAAATAAAAGGAAAATCTTAAATACTTCTTCACTAATGTTAAATCAATAATAAAAAAGAACCACCGGCATTGGATCTATACTTATAAAGAAGGTTCATACACAAAGGATGTCATTGAAATTAGGGAGATCTTAAACGATCAGAATGAGATTATGTTTAGCACCCGAAAAAACAAAATGAAAGTTAATAATCTTGAGAGCTTCTTCTAAAAATCCTGATACTATAACTGATATGAACATGAACATTGGAGGCTTTGAAATAGAAATTGACAACATACCCATGAACTCAGCCCCAGGTCCAGAAACATGCATCTCCGTATTTATACAGAAATGTGAAGGTTAAGTTGCAAAAACGCTTAGTGTAGTGTTGAGGAAAATGCTTGGATACAGGGAGGATACCAGAAGTACTTAAATAAACAGATATAGTATCCCTACACAAGAGCAAAGCACTAGCAAAACTACAAACTAGTCTCACTAACGTTACACATAGTGAAAGTTTTTGAAAGGGTAATCAGGGGCTGATTACCCAGTTCCCCAGTTTCACGGAGAACAACGATTCTCACAACCCAGGTCAACATGGATTTAAACCAGAAAGATCATGCCTTTCACAGTTACTCGACCACTTTGACAAATTCATAGAAGCATTAAAAGAAAAAGTAAATCCAGTTGTGGTATACACTGATTTGGCAGTGGCATCCAGCTAGTATAACTATGGAGTGATAGCGTATATTATGAGATCAATTGGAATATCAGGTAAAGTACAGCGATGAATATTTAATTTCCTGTCAAACAGAATGCTGAGAGTAATAGTCAATCAAATAAAACTTGTATAAGCACAGTAAAAACTCTGTACTGCAGTGTATAGTCCATTCACCTCTGCTTTTTCTCATTCTTGTATCAGATATAACAAATTTCCTACAAATTGCTACAATTTACTTACTTCAAATTATTTGTTAGATTAAGGACTTGTCCAAAACTCTATGTGTGTTAGTGGCTTTACAAGAATATGAAAAGTTCAATGCTATATACTCTCATAAACCCATCGTACCTTCTTGTATATATATATATATATATATATATATATATATATATATATATATATATATATATATATATATATATATATATATATATAAAAATGGAAATGTTCGTTTGTTCAAAATCGCTAATCTCCGAAAGTACTTCACCGATTTCTTTGAAATTTTCACACAACGTTTCATTCGCATCTGAGCAGGTTTTTATATACATACTATATAGATGTCACGTCTGTAACGGTAAATTAAGATCAAATTAATAATTAAATTGATGAATTTGATGAATTTAAAATCAAATAAATGACAATAACGGGCTTGTAGAAATCTTCTTCTTAGATGCGCCAGGAGGAGCTGGTAAAACTTTCTTAATTAGATGGGTTCTGGCAGCAATTCGATCCCAAAATGGCATATTCTAAGTTCTTGCGTCGTCCAGAATAGCTGCGACATTGCTACCAGGTGGACGAACTGATCATTCTGCTTTGAAATTGCCATTGAACATGGAATTCATTGAAGTTTCCACGTGCAACATTTCCAAAGCAACCAGCATGGTAAAAAGTATTCCAGAAATGTAAACTTATTGTTTGGGATGAATGCACTATGGCCCACAAAAAATCGCTTTAGAGACGCTTTATCGATCATTACAAGATTTGCATGGAAACATCAGACCATTTGGGAACGCATTAATATTGCCTGCAGGAGATTTCAGTCTAACATTGCCTGTAATTCCTCGATGGACACCGGTAGACGAAATAAATGCCTGCCTGAAATACTCTTCTTTTCTGCGCCACGTAAAGACGTTAAAATTAACTACAAATATGCGTGTCCAGCTGCAAGACGACCCATCAGCTCAGATATTCTCACATCAGTTGCTGGAAATTGGGAACGGAAACCTGCTGGTTGATCTGACTTCAGGACGAATTTCATTGCCATATAACTTCTACAATTTAGTGACATCAAAAGAAGAATTCATTGAACAATTATTTCCCAATATTCACACCAATTACACGAATCACGATTGGCTGAGAGAACGAGCTATTCTTGCGGCCAAAAACAAAGACGTTTACGACCTTAATAATATTATTCAGTCTAACATTCAAAGCGAAGCAGTCACATGCGAGTCCTTCGACACTGTTGTGGAAGCAGATGAAGCGGTTAATTATGCAACAAAATTTTTTAATTCACTCGATCAGCCAGGAATACCACCGTACATACTGCATGTTGCGAAATATCAACCAGCCAAAGTTTTGCAACGGAACGCGGCTTGCAGTAAAAAAATTAATCAGCAACGTCGTAGAAGCAACAATCTTGGCAGGATCCTTTAAAGGTGAAGATGTCCTCATTCCTCACATTCCTATGATTCCGACGGATATGATATTTCAATTTAAGAGATTGCAATTCTTAATTCGAATGGCGTTTGCAATCACCAAGAATAAAGCTTGGGGCAAATCTTTCGAATTTAGTATTTAGACCTAGACGCAGATTGTTTCTCACATGTACAGAGCAAACAAAAAATATTGTATACCCACAAGCATTGTGAAATTAAACTATTAGAAACATGCACTTTCTCTTTTTTTTTGAGATATATACAAGAGTTGTTATATTCTTGTACAGCCACTAGTACACGTAGCGTTTCGGGCAGGTCTCTGGAGTACGATCCCCGCCGCAGAGAATCGTTGTTACAACCATGTACACATTTTACTGTTGAGTTAAACAGAGGCTACAGTTAAGGATTTGCGCCCAGTAAATCCTCTCCGGCCAGGATACGAACCCATGACAGAGTGTTCGCGGAACGCCAGGCGAGTGCCTTACCACTACACCACGGAGACTGGTAATTTTCCAATTTACCAGACTGAGCCACAGCAATGCGTGGCGGGTACAGCCAGTAATAATAATAATAATAATAATAATAATAATATATGCTCTCCATTCCTGTAAACATAACATGAAAGATAACTAAGGTGTTCAAGACACACACATAAATGGTAAATCATATTATCATGCTATTCACAATGACTATACACACTCCGACCAACGTTATTCACAGAGACTGAGAGATAACACTTAATTGTGCTGGGTACTTACAACAGTTAGCTGCACTTCTCCCCCTTTCGAGTTGTAGGATGGAATAGGTGAAATTCATTCCATAGGCATAGGCTGTGTTGCTTACCGCAATTCAGACATTTTCAGTGGGCTTACCACCGATGAAAGGACAGTGTGGTGCAGCAGCTACATGTCAACTGCGTGGAGTGTCCTCCCCCTGTACCCAACCCCCTATTAAAGCATAATAGAAATTGTATATGCAAAAATCTACAGATTTAGTGAAGTAAAACCCGTCACTTGCTAATTCACTAGGCAAGAGCCATTCAAGAGACCAACCCCCAAATGTGTCTAGTCTCATCTGCTCACATCGCAATCGTTCCATGCTGCAAAACGGTAAATTGTGGTAAAGATCAGGGATCTACTCGGGTATTTATCCGCGAGAACGGGGGGGTGACACATTTCGCTACATATTCATTGAGAGATCTTTGTATTAGCTTTAAGGTAAAATCTAGCTAGTTTTAAGCTGAGATGAATTAAAGGTAGGAAAGATGAATTAGTTAGCTTCGCACGGTTGTGAAAAAAAAAATCGGATCTGTTCTGTCCAGTACGGATTAAATTTACATACTCTAAACACTGCCGGGAAGTGTAGTTTATCGGAGATAAATACGTTATACAGCTCTACCTTAGACTAATTTCTATGGTGAACGAGATGGAAAGGAATATACCAATCTCCTCTGCTCAACTTTAGAAAATTGATGCATGGTGCAAAGTCGATATAAACAGTAGATGAATTGATGACATAATCTGCATTGCTGACTTTATAGCATTACACGCTATCTTACTGCTAGAAAGGTCTATAATCTGTGTTTATTAAATAATATACATTTTTATTAAATAAATAAATATTAATATAAAAACGTAGCTTCAGAGTGTGGTTAATCAATAACTGGACACTATCCCGTGAGCACGCGCGCCGCACATGCACTGAGGGGGGGGGATAAAAAAGGAGTCGATCCGCTTAATTTATTACTGACTGCCAATGTCACCTGGGCATTTCATCTATATTACGTTGAGAAAAAAAAATGAACTCTGCAGCCAAAATGAACTCTGTAGAAACTCATCATGACAGATGCAGAGTTTAACAATCGAGAGTGCTGCATTGTCTACTCTGTAAATTGTATATCATGCTCCCCCAACTAGATGTCGCAGGACATTGCAGATATGTATCCTCACGCCACACCTTACACCAGAACGCAATTGTACAATCTAAAGAGATGCATCAGAGAAGACCGTCCATCACCTGGATCCATTCACATCAGCAGAGGCAGTCAAGGACCGAGCATAGTAGCCTTGGCAACTCAGTATGGATTAGGGAAGCCTATTGAGAAGAATGATATTGCTCAAGCCATTACAGGTAAATCTAAAGACTACTCTATAGTTAAAGGCTTGCGTGCGGATACGACAGAAAACCGCTTGTTAAACTTTGCGAAATCTTTTGAAGAACTCATATTGTAAATTGAAGATACTGAGGAGATCAAGAAAGTTATTGTCCCTTGGGGTGTAGATATGTCGGGTCGGTGTGAAGATGCAGAGTGGGAAAGTACTTACCTCCCCATTATTCAAAACATGCAGGGGAGTTTAGAACCTTATAACGTCAAAGTGATTTTAGTCCGCCCCAGGGAAACAGGGGCAAAACAAAACAGAAAACCCACTAACCTTCGCACGATCGTATAAAGGGTCGACCGCTCTCCACTTTCTGACTCATTCCTCCACTCTACTCATCAGTTAAGATGATGTTGACTGTAGCTGGCAGCCTTTCATCTTTTTCGGAGTACCCCTACTCCGACTGCATCATCTACGATATGGACGCCACTAGCATGATGATGAGTGGGGTGGTTGAAGAATTATGAACTCGATATCCCTATGCTCGTATTCATGGGAGCAAGCTACCCTACAAAAATCGTGCAGAGAGAAGAGATCGCGGCGTGCCTGGAGAGATTGTCTATGGAGAACCCCCTCAATTCAACAATCGAATTGGTGATGACCCTCATCTCATCGGATTAATAACGCATCATGCTTGAGGGAAATCTTCTAAACCACTAAACAAGTCGATGAAGAAAATCAAGACATTATATGCTGCCGACCCAGACTACTACAGTGGACTACAGTTGGGTACAGAGGAAATGCGACACTACTGGTTTACAAAATCTCTGCGTAAGGCCTTTGCAGTCATCTTAACAAGAGAAGAAGAATATAAAATTAATCGCATAATTTTCATTTTTTGGACTTGGGATGGGGTGTGGTCAATATTGGAAGAGTTATGTTCGTGAAGTGTTCAGACTGAAATATCTATCCATAATGATGAAGTTGGAGCAACATTACCACCGACGCGGGGTAAAATTTGTGATGGTTGACTCCGCAAGCAATGTGATCCCTGCAGCGTTGCCTACATACGGTGTGCTGACACATAAGTTAAGTGAAGGAGTAGCCTCTGCCTGTCGTCGGATGAAGAAGAAAAACATGAATGTGGATGTGGTCGAAGCAGAAGGAGAAATTGCAACACCCCCTTGCAGACCCATACCCACAATAGATCTCAAAGGGGATATCGAAATCATTGATTTAACAGCAGAGTAGAAATGTGGATGAATATATATATGTACGATTTACATTAATAATTTTATTATTATTATTATTATTTTGCATCATTTTTCCCTCGCTTGCAATTAATAAATATAAAATATTAATATATATATATATATATATATATATATATATATATATATATATATATATATATATATATATATATATATATATATATATATATATATATATATGTTTCATTGAATATGACCGCATATTCTGTATTTATTATTTTCTGGTTTAGGGCTTCTATCCCTCTAACTATTTTTCTATTTTAATCCCCCTATTAGTGCTCAATCCAGCCGGTGTCTAATCCGGGGAGACATGATCACTACCTACAAATTCTAATATATATTTTTTTAACTGTGTGATCACAACATATACCTCATGGTATCTTGTTCTGCCTCTCACTAGTCAATAAACACAATCAGCAAAAAAAAAAAAAAACAGAGACTGGTGCTATCATAAAGGGATGAAAATAGAATATCCAGCTCTCTCTTAATACTTTAATTCAATAACTGCTAGACAATAACATAACATAATGTAGGCACATATTTTATTCACCATCCAAACTTATCATATCTACTTCTTGCTCTTCATTTTTTTTCTTTTTCAACTATTACGAGTTGTTTTCTATGTTTTTTCTAACACCTGGGCTAAGTGAGCCAGAGCTGGGTAGTAGTTGAACTCCCATTCAAGCTTTTCATCTTGGTTCAAGCCATTACCACAGGTCATTCTAAGCCCATAAGCAATTTTGACGGGTTTATTTGAATTATGACGCTTAGTCAAGCTTAAAATTTGATTAATAAATGATTAAAAGCTCAATCGTCTTTTGATCTTAGTATCATTGCAGAGTCCCTCCATTATACAATCTGCATCATCCTCTCCACACTGCTCTAATAGAATTTTTTTGTTATCAGCATTAATTTCTATTGGTGGACCTGCGCTATACTGTCACAATAGCTATAACATGCGGTTCTCTTTCTGGTGCGGGAGAACGAGAAAGGACAGCTCCTACTTCTTTGATGCGATCACCAACCATCACGTAGTTACCAAATGGTTGAATCGCTCACTGTAAGCGTGTATAAGGACACCTTTGCCAGATCTCACACGACATTCCTCCTGAATGAGCTTGAATTGAAGGAATGTCATACACTATACAATCTCCAGGACGGAACTCCGCCGGTGTCAGATAATCACCTTCTACTTTACAGTCTTTAAGACAGGATAGCTTATGAAGCATATATCTAGAACACATCTTATCAGTTATTAAACGTGAGTTTGTTGATGTAGAGAATATATACAGTTTAGAGATAGAGTTACCATGTATCCTTTTCCAGTCTCTATTACCTCTGTAAATAGTAAATGCAGTCATCCTTAGTTTTTTTAAAGTGAAAAGATAAACACAGAGTATATATATATATATATATATTGGTGTATACTGGCAGCAGGTTTTCTTTCAAACATGTTTCATTGAATATGACCGCATATTCTGTATTTATTATTTTCTGGTTTAGGGCTTCTATCCCTCTAACTATTTTCTTAGCATCAGGGCTTAATTGAAATAGGAGTTCTCCAAAACTCATTTTCGTACTTTTAAGGTGAAGAAAATAAGTGATTTACTATAGAGTGTATTTACACTTATTTGTATAATTTGCACGACGTTTCGAACCTCCATGGTTCATTCTCAAGTGAACAGATCTTACAATACTAGTTGATTTTATACCCGCATTAGGTCAGGTGATAATACAATGAAGGTGAAAACATGGGGGGATACATAAGGGATAAACATAGGGGCTGCAGAAGGCTTATTGGCCCATACGAGGCATCTCCTATCTAAACACAAAGATTAATCCAGTGTAATTGGCCTGTTATGTTGGACATTGTCTTCTGTGTTGGCATCGATATGTTCTTGTCTTGTCCTTACTCTCATGGTGGGTAGAGTAAATAGTTCCGTGATTTGGGTGTTCATGGTAGGTCGCTCTATTCTTATGTGAATTGCCTCAAGAATTTGTAATCTTCTTGAATCTTGGGTTTTGTCTATTATGCAAGTATTCTTGTTCAACATTTCTCTTGTTAGAGTAATGTCATGGGCTTGTCTCATGTGATTCCTAGGGGCACCAGATTGAAGATGGCATGTCAAACGCCTCGTCAGCTTGGTCGACGTCATACCTATGTACTTACATTGAAGGTTACATCCTTCGTGGGGGCAAGTGTACATGTATACAACGCTTGACTGCTGTAGAGGGTTCTCCGTCGGCTTCGGGCTGTTTTTGATAAGGAGTTCGGAAGTCTTCTTGGTTTTGTAGAATATTATCAGGTTTATGTTTTGGTTAGGAGTAGTGCTTTTTACTCCTTTACGGATTATTTCTTTCATTATTCTTTCCTCTTTTATATGTTCACTGTGCATGGTTGATTTGAAATATATAATTTTATTGGGGGTGTTGTGGTTTCTGTTCTAGGTTCTGAATTATACCAACGGTCCAAGTGTCTTCTTATAGCAGCGTTTATTTCCGCGTTGCTATATCCGTTGTTCACCAATACCTGAGTTACTCTTTCAAACTCTCTACTCACGTTGCTCCATTCAGAGCAGTGGGTAAGCGCTCGACGAATATAAGCATTGAGAACACTGGCTTTGTATCTTTGGGGGCACTCACTTCTACCGTTCAGGCATAATCCTATGTTGGTGGGCTTGGTATATACGTTGGTGCTTAAAGAGGTTCCTGTTTTTGTTATTAGTACATCCAAGAATGGCAGACTGTTATTTTCACTATTTTCATGTGTAAATCGGAGTACTGACTCTCTCTCTAGGTGTCTTTTTAGGTCAATTAGTTCATCTGAGTCTTTTACTATTACGAATATGTCATCTACATAACGGCAGTATACAGTTGGTTTTTGTCTGCTACTGAAGACCCTATCTTCGATGGTTCCCATATAAAAATTAGCAATTAAAACTCCTAAGGGGGAGCCCATTGCTACTCCGTCTATTTGTAAATACATGTCTCCTTGTGGACTGATGAAAGGGGCTTCCTTTGTACATGCTTCGAGAAGACTTTTCAAGTGTGGCTCAGGTATGTCTAATTTGGGGGTGCTCTCGTCTCTGTATACTCTGTCCAGTATCATTCCTATGGTTGTGTCGACTGGGACGTTGGTAAAAAGGGATTCAACGTCCAGGGAAGCGATGATTCCATCGGGCTGGGTAGATTTGATCAATTCTAGGAAATCTGCTGATGATTGTAGACTAAACTTACTTGGAGTGTATGGAGTTAGGAGTTCATTGAGTTTCTTTGCCAGGTGATAAGTTGGGGTTGGTATTTGGCTGATTATAGGGCATAGTGGGTTACCTGGTTTATGCGTCTTAACATTGCCGTAGGCATATCCTAAGCCATAGTCGCCTTGAAGTTTATTGAAATGCACACTACCTTTCTTTGCGTTGATTGCTGTAATTGTTTTGTTTACTTTCCGCTTAAGGTCTTCTACGGGGTTCCTCGTGATTCGTTGAAATTTGGAGTCGTCACTTAGGATGTCGCTAATTTTGTTCATGTATTCATGGGTAGGAATCAATACATATGCTGCTGTTTTGTCGGCTTTTCTTATTGTTACGTCTTTCAGATTGTTTAGTTGTTTCGCTGCTTCTTTGAGTCGTGGGGTTAAGATTGTAGATGAATATGTTCCTCGTTTTTTCCCTGCTTCTGCAAGTAGTTCAGCTTGAAGTGTGTCAGTGGTGATGACTTTTTTGTTGTCTTCTAGCTTATGGATATCGTCCAGAAGCATTTCGATTTCCAGGCGTTTTTGATGCATCTTTGGTTTAGATAAGAATTGACAATTTAGACCAAGATTTAAGAGGTCTCGTTGGTCCTGGGTAAGATCATAAGAAGTCAGGTTAAAGTAGCCATCTTTAGGACGAGGGATTTTTAGCTGTCCACCGTTTAGGGATGTTAACTTACGGAGTGTCTTTGTTTCTACAAGAGTTTTATGTTGTTGTTTCAGGTTAAATAGTTCACTGTTGATGGTTTGCTTGAGTTGGATAGGGATGTCGTACTGGGTCCACTTGTTTAACAGATGCTCCGCCTGCTCTATAAAGGTTTGGAGGGCTTCCTTCTTCTTGTTTAGTTGATGCCGAATGAGCCCCTATGCAGCCCCTTCTGCAGCCCCTATGTTTATCCCTTATGTATCCCCCCATGTTTTCACCTTCATTGTATTATCACCTGACCTAATGCGGGTATAAAATCAACTAGTATTGTAAGATCTGTTCACTTGAGAATGAACCATGGAGGTTCGAAACGTCGTGCAAATTATACAAATAAGTGTATATACACTCTATAGTAAATCACTTCTTTTCTTCACCTTAAAAGTACGAAAATGAGTTTTGGAGAACTCCTATTTCAATTAAGCCCTGATGCTAAGAAAATAGTTAGAGGGATAGAAGCCCTAAACCAGAAAATAATAAATACAGAATATGCGGTCATATTCAATGAAACATGTTTGAAAGAAAACCTGCTGCCAGTATACACCAATATATATATATATATATATATATATATATATATATATATATATATATATATATATATATATATATATATATATATATATATATATATATATATATATATATATATATATACTCTGTGTTTATCTTTTCACTTTAAAAAAACTAAGGATGACTGCATTTACTATTTACAGAGGTAATAGAGACTGGAAAAGGATACATGGTAACTCTATCTCTAAACTGTATATATTCTCTACATCAACAAACTCACGTTTAATAACTGATAAGATGTGTTCTAGATATATGCTTCATAAGCTATCCTGTCTTAAAGACTGTAAAGTAGAAGGTGATTATCTGACACCGGCGGAGTTCCGCCCTGGAGATTGTATAGTGTATGACATTCCTTCAATTCAAGCTCATTCAGGAGGAATGTCGTGTGAGATCTGGCAAAGGTGTCCTTATACACGCTTACAGTGAGCGATTCAACCATTTGGTAACTACGTGATGGTTGGTGATCGCATCAAAGAAGTAGGAGCTGTCCTTTCTCGTTCTCCCGCACCAGAAAGAGAACCGCATGTTATAGCTATTGTGACAGTATAGCGCAGGTCCACCAATAGAAATTAATGCTGATAACAAAAAAATTCTATTAGAGCAGTGTGGAGAGGATGATGCAGATTGTATAATGGAGGGACTCTGCAATGATACTAAGATCAAAAGACGATTGAGCTTTTAATCATTTATTAATCAAATTTTAAGCTTGACTAAGCGTCATAATTCAAATAAACCCGTCAAAATTGCTTATGGGCTTAGAATGACCTGTGGTAATGGCTTGAACCAAGATGAAAAGCTTGAATGGGAGTTCAACTACTACCCAGCTCTGGCTCACTTAGCCCAGGTGTTAGAAAAAACATAGAAAACAACTCGTAATAGTTGAAAAAGAAAAAAAAATGAAGAGCAAGAAGTAGATATGATAAGTTTGGATGGTGAATAAAATATGTGCCTACATTATGTTATGTTATGTTATTGTCTAGCAGTTATTGAATTAAAGTATTAAGAGAGAGCTGGATATTCTATTTTCATCCCTTTATGATAGCACCAGTCTCTGTTTTTTTTTTTTTTGCTGATTGTGTTTATTGATTAGTGAGAGGCAGAACAAGAGACCATGAGGTATATGATGTGATCACACAGTTAAAAAAAAATATTAGAATTTGTAGGTAGTGATCACGTCTCCCCGGATTAGACACCTGCTGGATCGAGCACTAATAGGGGGAAGAGAGAATGCTGGTACTGAGTGATAACTCAGCGATAAGGAGAGACACGACCGACCTCTAACGAGACAGAATGACAGGCAGCGCTAACGCCCCATAAAACATGCTTCACATTTTCAAAAATGATATTTACAAGAACTAAACAGGCATGCGGTAATATTTTATTTGTGTTTGGATGTAATGTAATGGAGCTATGGCTATAATGGAGCTATGGCTAAACATGGTTCACATTTTCAATAATGTTATTTGGACATCAGACAGAAAGTTGATTTCCACGTTACGTTACAAAGTGTAGGGGGTATGCAGGAGCAGGTATGGTGAGAGATATTGTGGTCATTAACCCAGTCACAAGATAGACAGACATCAAGAGGTACACCGCTTGAATGCTCACTCCCGCAGTCGTGTGTAGGTAGCGAACATGTCTCCGCAAAGCCTTTCCTCCTATCTCAACCTTATTAGTTCACGTTTTCGTGTTTCACTTTTGTTTTAAACTAAATCTACACACGCGATATGAAATGTGAAAAAATCTTACATGATGCTATGTTATCAGTGCTTGAATAAAAAAATATTAAGAGTGCTGAACATTCTGTGTCATTGTCTTGCTATGATATTAAAAAATTCTATGTTTTCGCCGGGCTACTGTTGCACGCAGTAATCTCGCTAAGGTGGGTTAGTGCAATGCAGTGCTAATGGCATAAGGGCAACCTGTCGAAACAGTAGATCCTATGTCCGAGCAAATTGAAGCTGGGTATTTCACTAATAGCTCAGCCCGAGAGAGAAGCTGTCTATCCCCATAGCATATTAGTGTTTTCAGTACACTGTTGCTGTTTGACTTACTGAGTTACTGAGTGATGGTAGAAGCTAGGAGAATGTAGACAGACTATAGGGAAAAGAAAAGGATGTATGATGGACGAGAGGGTATGTCAGCTGAGATGCGAGCAGGCGCGTGTCGACCACAGCTCCCCAGCCACTTGTCACACTTCAAGAGGTGTACCGCTCGAATGCTCGGTCCCCCCAGCTGTGTGGTAGTGACTCGCTCCCTCATTTACTTGAGAGACCTTTTAAGATGTAAAATGTTTCCCTCATTCAGTATAAGAGTGCTGAACATTTTTGTGTCATTGTCTTGCTATGACATTAAAAAAGTATGTTTTCGCTGAGCTACTGTTGCGCACAGTCATCTCGCTAAGGGGGGGGTCAGAGCCATATAGTGCTAATGGCCTAACGTCAACCTGACGAAACTGTAGATCCTAGGTCCTAGCAATTGAAGCCGGGTATTTCACTAATGACTCAGCCCGAGAGAGAAGCTGTCTATCCCCATAGCATATTAGAGTCTTTAGTCCACTGTTGCTGTTTGACTTACTGAGTGATGGTTTTAAAAATATAATAATAATAATAATAATAATAATAATAATAATAATATCAAGACTAAGATTTTCCATATTAGTATTATAAATATGTATACTCTGCCAACAGCGCATGCTTGGAATTTGTATGTGGGGAACATGGTGCATCTAAGGGAGAGAGAGAGAGAGAGAATGAATGAGTGAAGCGTTTGAGGTAGAGCAGAGGTCATACCTATGACCTTCCTTCAATTCAAGCTGGTAAGGGTATTGGAGGGGGTGGGGGGGTGAGGGTAGGATCCTCCCCAATACCTTCCCCACATCTCAGTACACCTCAAACCTTTACCCCAGATGTGTGTGTGTGTGTGTAATAGCGAAGCTCCCAGGGTTAGATCTAAAATTACATATATTTATTCAGTAGTGGGAAAAACCCCCACAAGTCTCCCAGTGCTGCTGCTGCTGCTGGCTCCAGAAGTTATGTTTCTCACATTCTGTAAAAAGGCAGGCAGTAGTTTGGTAGACAGAAGAAAATTCAGTAAGAGTTTACGTAGAGACATGCATGTAAGATGTAAACAGACCTGAGTGCCAGGTGACGAGGCTGGTGCACCACCTTCTGGGTATAGTGTGTGGTAACACCTCATTCAGTTCAGTACAGTTATGTCAAACTCTCAAGAGGCTACCCGACACCCCAAAGCCTTCCTCCAGACCCGCGGACTGAGGAAATGTGAAGTGTGTGGAACTGTCAAGTAATTGATGACTGTCACCTGCATGGGAAGGGGGGGGAAAAGTGCCACATACGACCCCACCAACCTTAATGCTAACACGGGTCACTCGATCTTGGGACGTCAAAGACTACACATGCGAAGCGAAGTGAGGGAGGGAGGGAGTGAGGGGGTTGCGCAAGCTGTCAAAGACCTCACACCGCTCGTATGCAACCTGCTGCTGCTACTATGCGCTGGTGAAACCTTAGGTCTATATGGACATTATATGCTGTTGAGTATGCTCCACTCTGAAAGCAAGCTACGTGTGGGAGTGAGGGGGGGAGAGAAACCCACACTGTTTACAGAAAACCAGATATAGGTCATTGACACACGCCATTTGCTGACGCCGCAACACCCAACTGTTGCTGGTGCCCCCTTCACCCACCTGTTGCTGGTTCCCCATACACCCACCTGTTGATGGTGCCCCCTCACCCACCTGTTGCTGGTGCCCCCCACACCCAACTGTTGCCCTCCACACCCACCTGTTGCTGGTGGCCCCCACACCCAACTGTTGCTGGTACCCCCACCTGTTGCTGTTGCCCCCACTCCCACCTGTTCTTGGTGACCCCCACACCCACCTGTTGTTGGTGCCCCCACACCCACCTGTTGCTGGTGACCCCCACATCCACCTGTTGCTGGTGCCCCCCACACCCACCTTTTGCTGCCGTCCCCCACACCCCACCTGTTGCTGGTGCCCTCACACCCACCTGTTGCTGGTGTCCCCACACCCACTTGTTGCTGTTTCGCCCCACACCCACCTGTTGCTGGTGCCCCCCACACCAACCTGTTGCTTGTGCTCTCTCACCCACCTGTTGCTGGTGCCCCCACACACCCACCTGTTGCTGTCGTCCCCCACACCCACCTGTTGCTGGTGCCCCCACACCCACCTGTTGCTGGTGTCCCCACACCCACTTGTTGCTCTTTCCCCTACACCCACCTGTTGCTGGTGCCCCCACACCAACCTGTTGCTTGTGCTCTCTCACTCACCTGTTGCTGGTGCCCTCCAACACCCACCTGTTGCTGGTGTCCTCCTACACCCACCTGTTGCTGGTGCCCCCCACTCCTAGAAGTTGCTGGTGTTCTCACTCCCACCTGTTGTTGGTGCCCCCACACCCATCTGTTGCTGGTGCCCCAAACACGCAGCTGTTTCTTTTGCTACCCCTTCCCCCCCCACCTCTTGCTGGTTCCCTCACACCCACCTGTTGCTGGTGCCCCCACACCCATCTGTTACTGGTCCCCCCACACCACCTTTTGCTGGTGCCCCCACACCCACCTTTTGCTGGTGCCCCCACACCCACCTGTTGCTGGTGCCTCCACACCCACCTGTTGTTGGTGCCGCAACACCCAACTTTTGCTGGTGCCCCCTTCACCCACCTGTTGCTGGTTCCCCATACACCCACCTGTTGCTGGTGCCCCCCACACTCAACTGTTGCTGGTGCCCCCACACCCCACCTGTTGCTGTAGCCCCCACTCCCACCTGTTGTTGGTGGCCCCCACACCCACCTGTTGTTGGTGCCCCCACACCCACCTGTTGCTGGTGACCCCCACATCCACCTGTTGCTGGTGCCCCCCACACACACCTGTTGCTGTTGTCCCCCACACCCAACTGTTGCCCTCCACACCCACCTGTTGCTGGTGGCCCCCACACCCAACTGTTGCTGGTGCCCCCACCTGTTGCTGTTGCCCCCACTCCCACCTGTTCTTGGTGACCCCCACACCCACCTGTTGTTGGTGCACCCACACCCACCTGTTGCTGGTGACCCCCACATCCACCTGTTGCTGGTGCCCCCCACACCCACCTTTTGCTGCCGTCCCCCACACCCCACCTGTTGCTGGTGCCCCCACACCCCCTGTTGCTGGTTCCACCCACACCCTCCTGTTGCTTGTGTCTCCACAACCACCTATTGCTGGTGCCCCCCACACCCACCTGTTGCTGGTGCTCTCCACACCCACCTGCTGCTGGTTCCCCCCACATCCACCTGTTGCTGGTGCCCCCAACACCCACCTGATGCTGGTTCCCCCACACCTACCTGTTCCTGGTGCTCTCACACCCACCTATTGCTGGTGACCCCCACACCCACCTGTTGCTGGTTCCCCCCACTCGCACCTGTTGCTGGTGTCCCCACACCCATCTATTGCTGGTGCCCCCCACACCCAGGTCTTGCTGAGGCCCCCACACCCACCTGTTCCTGGTGACCCCCACCCAGCTGTTGATGGTGACCAAACACCCACCTTATGCTGGTGCCCCTACACCCACCTTTTGCTGGTGCCCCCAAACCCACCTCTTGCTGTTGCCCCCCACACCCACCTGTTCCTAATGCCCTCCCACACCCACCTGTTGCTGGTGCCCTCCACACCCACCTGTTGTTGGTGCCCCCCACACCCACCTGTAGTTGGTGCCCCCACACCCACCTGTTGCTGGTGCCCCCCACATCCACCTGTTGTTGGTGCCCCCCACACCCACCTGTTGCTGGTGCCCCCCACACCAACCTGTTTCTGGTGCCCCCCACACCCAGCTGTTGTTGGTGCCCCCCACATCCACCTGTTGTTGGTGCCCCCCACACCCACCTGTTGCTGGTGCCCCCCCACACCAACCTGTTGTTGGTGCCCCCCACAACCAGCTGTTGTTGGTGCTCCCCACACCCACCTGTTGCTGGTGCCCACACACGGACCTGTTGCTGGTGCCCCCACACACACCTGTTGCTGGTGCCCTCTACACCCAGCTGTTGCTGGTACCCCCACACCCACCTGTTGCTGGTGCCCCCCACACCCACCTGATGCTGGTGACCCCACACCCACCTGTTGCTGGTGCCCCCCACACCCACCTTTTGCTGGTGCCCCACACCCACCTGTTGCTGGTGCCCTCCACACCCATCTGATGCTGGTGCCCTCCACACCCACCTGTTGCTGGTGCCCTTACACCCACCTGTTGCTGGTGCCCCCCACACCAATCTGTTGCTGGTGCCCCCACACCCACCTGTTGCTGGTGCCCTCCACAACAACCTGTTGCTGGAGCCCCCAAATCCACCTGTTGCTGATGCCTCCCACACCCACCTGTTGCTGGTGCCCCCACACCCAGCTTTTGCTTGTGCTACGAACACCCACTTGTTGCTGGTGCCCCCTACACCCACCTGTTGCCCCCTCACTCACCTGTTGCTGGTGCCCCCTCACCCACCTGTTTCCCCCACACCCACCTGTTGTTGGTGCCCCCCACACCCACCTGTTGCTGGTGCCCCCCCCCCCACACCAACCTGTTGTTGGTGCCCCCCACAACCAGCTGTTGTTGGTGCTCCCCACACCCACCTGTTGCTGGTGCCCCCCACACCCATCTATTGCTGGTGCCCCCCACTCCCAGGTCTTGCTGAGGCCCCCACACCCACCTGTTGCTGGTGCCCCCACACCCACCTGATGCTGGTGACCGCACACCCACCTGTTGCTGGTGCCCCCCACACCCACCTGTTGCTGGTGCCCCCACACAAACCTGTTGCTGGTGCCCTCCACACCCACCTGTTGCTGGTGCCCCCCACACCCACCTGTTGCTGGTGCCCCCACACCCACCTGTTGCTGGTGCCCTCCACACCCACCTGTTGCTGGTGCCCCCCACACCCACCTGTTGCTGGTGCCCCCACACCCACCTGTTGCTGGTGCCCCCCATACCTATCTGTTGCTGGTGCCCCCACACCCACCTGTTGCTGGTGCCCTCCACAACAACCTGTTGCTGGAGCCCCCAAATCCACCTGTTGCTGGTGCCTCCCACACCCACCTGTTGCTGGTGCCCCCACACCCAGCTTTTGCTTGTGCTACGAACACCTACTTGTTGCTGGTGCCCCCTACACCCACCTGTTGTCCCCCTCACTCACCTGTTGCTGGTGCCCCCTCACCCACCTGTTTCCCCCACACCCACCTGTTGCTGGTGCCCCCCACACCCACCTGTTGTTGGTGCCCTACACACCCACCTGATGCTGGTGCCCCCAACACCCACCTGATGCTGGTGCCCCCCACACCCACCTGTTGTTGTTGCCCCCCCACACTCACCTGTTGCTGGTGCCCCCCACACCCAGCTGTTGTTGGTGCCTCCCACACCCACCTGTTGCTGATGCCCTCACACACACCTGTTGCCTCCCACATCCACCTGTTGCTGGTGCCCTCCACACCCACCTGTTGCTCATGCCCCCAACACCCACCTGTTGCCGGTGCCCCCCACACCCAGTTGTTACTAGTGACCCCACACCCACCTGTTGCTGGTGCCCATCCCAACCACCTGTTGCTGGTGCCCCCACTCCCACCTGTCGCTGGTGCCCCCCACACCCAGCTGTTGCTGGTACCCAACACCCACCTGTTGTTGGTGCCCCCACACCCAGCTGTTGCTGGTGCCCCCACACCCACCTGATGCTTGTGCCCCCCCCACACCCACCTGTTGCTAACGCCCCCACACCCACCTGTTGCTGGTGCCCCCCACACCCACCTGTTGCTGGTGCCCCCACACCCACTTGTTGCTGGTGCCTCCCACATCTACCTGTTGCTGGTGCCCCCCACACCCACCTGCCTGTTGTTGGTGCTCCCACAACCAGCTGTTGCTGGTGCCCCCACACCCACCTGTTGCCCCCCTACACCCACCTGTTGCTGGTGCCCCCCCCCCCACCCACCTGTTGCTGGGGCCCCTACACCCACTTGTTGCTGTTTCCCCCACACCCACCTGTTCCTGGTGCCCCCACACCAACCTGTTGCTTGTTCTCTCTCACCCACCTGTTGCTGGTGCCCCCCCACACCTACCTGTTGCTGTCGTCCCCCACACCCACCTTTTGCTGGTGCCCCCACACCTATCTTTTACTGGTGCCCCCCACACCCACCTTTTGCTGGTGCCCCCCCACACCCACCTGTTGCTGGTGCCCCCCACACCTAGCTGTTACTGATGCCCCCCACACCCACCTTTTGCTGGTGCCCCCACACCCACCTGTTGCTGGTGCCCCCACACCCACCTTTTGCTGCTGCCCCCACACCCACTTGTTGCTGGTGCCCCCCACACCCACCTATTGCTTGTGCCCCCACACCCACCTTATGCTGGTGACCCCACACCCATTTTTTGCTGGTGCCCCCACATGTTGCAGGAAGCAAGTCACCTAGTAAAATGACGGTTGACAGTCCATTTGCAGACAGTTGGCTGTTGATCGTCTTTGCAATCTTACTGTGGTTTGTTCCCGCAATCCTTCCCGTTAGGTGAAATAGTTCAGTAGTCGTACTGTAATCATTCACAGGCCGTGACTGGTGAAGGTTGTGGCTGGGTTGGTGGTGGAGGCGGACCCTCGATGTGGCTTCACCGAGAATTAGGCTGTTGGACAGTGGCGCCACTGCCTTGTAAGACTTGATTAAATGTTGTGAGACGTCGCTGGAGGGCTGGTAGTTGAAGCCTGGCGAGCAACAGACATTTTATTGATCTCTTCCTGCTCTGGACTCTTTGGTCTCTTCCTGCTTCTGGACTCTTTGGTCTCTTCCTGCTTCTGGACTCTTTGGTCTCTTCCAGCTTCTGGACTCTTTGGTCTCTTCCTGCTTCTGGACTCTTTGGTCTCTTCCTGCTTCTGGACTCTTTGGTCTCTTCCAGCTTCTGGACTCTTTGGTCTCTTCCTGCTTCTGGACTCTTTGGTCTCTTCCTGCTTCTGGACTCTTTGGTCTCTTCCTGCTTTTGGACTCTTTGTTCTCTTCCTGTTTCTGAACTCTTTGGTCTCTTCCTGCTTCTGGACTCTTTGGTCTCTTCCTACTTCTGGACTCTTTGGTCTCTTCCTGCTTCTGGACTCTTTGGTTTAAACATTAGGGTTTCCATTATCGAGAATATGAAACCTCAACGAATTGTCGAAGTTTCCCTAGGACCCAGATCTTCCTGTCAGATCAGACAGTCAGGGGAAATGAAGTGTGTTCTAGCAGAGATATGCATCGTTTGTGGAGAACATTTCAGTCCCCGTAGTGATGGTCGAGGGAGCAGACGCTACACTTCCCTGCAAGCAGTGTACACTTCCAGGTGTACTGGTAATATTTGCAGCCTTGTCGAAGTGGATGAACCTCTCTCCTTCGTTACTTGACTTAGTGGTGTGAATATACCTAAGTATCTGAATCAGTTGTCTTAAACAAGGGTGTCTTCATCAGCAGAGTTGAAGGTGAATTTCACTGTTAATTGTGTCGGGGTACGCGAGGCAAGTAACAGTATACAAGATATCCTAGTACTTTATCCTGGCAACGTTCGCCAACGTCGGGGGTGTCTCTCTCTCTACATGAACACCACCCAGTAGTATTAGCGATAAATGTTACTCACCGTAGCTCTGCGGGTCTTCACTCAACCCTCGCGGCGCCACTGTTCGCCAGGAGAGTATCCCAGTCGATCCCCAGTCAGCCTTATAGCCAAAGAATGAGATGGAACACAGTTTGCTCTCTCCCAACCATGTGCCAACCCCCGACAAGGGCTCTACTACTACCTGCAAGGTCACCATCTGGTGTTTCCCGTGTCCAGTAACACGTCAGTGGTATTGTGGAATTGTGGGACTAATGACAGAGCGCACTCATTAAATCTGGTCTCAGGCAGGTATATGTCTCTAATACTCTCACTCTTTGGAACTGTTCTATAGCAACAAGATATATATGGAGGGATAACACAAACGCAAAGGTATTTTGTATTTTACTTAAAAACTTCAAGGTATTATATTCGTATCAACAACGAAACATCAAGTACAATGCAGAAAGTCACTCTCTCTTCATAAACTGGGGCTCACCTAGAGGGTAACACTCTCCCCCCTCCTGTCAATGTCATAATCAGCTGAGCGGGCCCCCTCATCGTGCGAATGCTTAGTACTTGTTTCTTTGGTGTGAAGCGCCTGATTCTTTAAATTCGCAGGGATCACTGTTTGTAATCAACACAATATTTCTATAATGACAATAGATGCAATGAATCACCACACTGATCTCAAGGTCAATAACTCGTTTCTACAGCAGTTAACATGATATTTCACTATAATGGCGTTACACTGTACTTAATGGTAATAAATGCACTGTACTTCATAATAATTACAATGAATGCAATTATCCACGGTACTGTTCTTGGATTCAGTAATTCCTCTCGAAGGCGATAACACAATTAATCACTGCACACATGGAAATGTTATTCATCACACCAACATATACATATACAGAGATAAATTCACCAATATCGATAATAATAAGATAAATACTGGGCACACAGCCTAACACCAATAACTGGTACACTTATATATATATATATAGTGACGGTAAAGCGTTGGTGTTCGGCTGTTTCAAAAGCTAGGGGCAGGGCCTCGTCACATGACAAAAAAAAAAAAGAGAAAAGTTGGTCCTTTTGTCTGTGGTAAGGTAATGGGAAGACACACAAAACACAAGTATATAAACAATGAAATTTTAATTACTCTAGAAAAACAAGACATGAATAAAGGCAATCTCATAAAATATGCAAGACAAGTTAACAAACAAAATAACATGAATAATCACTGGCAAATGAAAAGTTACGCTAAGACAAGTAAGTTACAGTGATAGCAAAATAAAATATGAGTGCTGGAATACGGGCTTCGAGCTGCCACCTCCCTTAGTACACGAAAGCCAAGGCTTAGTCTACCAGCGAGAGATGTCAACTGCATGGAGCACTGAGATATTCTGATGAGACTGGCACACTGCAGCCCAGACGTCGACTTGTGGCGGTGGCGGAGGGCAGGTGCGACAAGACACCAGCCAATCAGCAACAGGCAGGCATTGGATGAGCAGTTAGCTGGTTACGGCGGTGGCCAGGTGTGCTGGGTACGATTTGCTCTCTGGGCAAAACGTTTGGCGATACTTGGTGAACGTATCTTGTATTTTGACATAATTATGTAGGGAAGAGCAGGCTCAATCTCTCTTGAAAGAGATTATCGACACAACTCTCCCCCGAAGCCTGCGGTTCTGGAAGAAGTTACGTCTTCATGTGGTGGAGTAATAGTTGGAGTTGCTTTTACTTCATAGACTCTGGAGAGGGCGTCGGCTATGATGTTGTCAGAACCCTTGATATAGCGGATCTCCAGGTTGAAATCTTGCAGATATAAAGCCCATCGTAGAAGACGCTGGTTATTGAATTGGGCTTGATGTAAGAAGCGGAGAGGATTGTGGTCTGAGAAGATGGTGGTAGACCTGGCACCTTGTAGGTATGGAGCAAAGTGCTGGAGATTCAGGACGATGGAGAGTAGCTCCTTTTCAATGGTGCTGTAATTCCTCTGGTGGGGTTTCAACTTGTAGCTGTAGTAGCTGACAGGTAGAACCTCCTCGCCTCGTTGCTGCATCAGGGCACCACCGATGCCGGTACCACTGGCGTCGACATGAAGGACGAAAGGCTTGGTGATATCTGGAGAGGCGAGAATGGGATTAGAACAGAGTAGGAATTTGAGTTGTTCGAAAGCAACGGTTTGCTGCATGGTACAATTATACCGTTACTTGGGACTGGTTAAAATGATTAATGGTGTGGCGACTGTACTAAAATTTCTCACAAACCTACGGTAGTAGGAGGCAAGACCAAGGAAGTGCAGGAGCTGCTTCCTGGTGGTAGGCTGTGGATAATGCTGGATTGCTTGAGTGTGTGTGTCTAACGGAGCTAGGCTGCCACTCCCAATTACATGACCCAGATAACACACTTTACCTTTGGCGAAGGTGGACTTGCCCAGGTTGATGGTGAGGCCGGCTGTCAGGAGCTTGGCGAACAGTCGTTGTAACTGGAGCAGATGTTCGCTCCAGGTGTTGGATGCTACGATGATATCATCCAAATAGGCGTAGGTGTTATCCAAGCCCTGGATGACGCGGTTGACAGCTCTCTGAAAGGTGGCCGGGGCATTACATAGTCCGAACGGAAGGCGTTCATATCTGAAAAGTCCAAAGGGAGTGATAAAGGCAGATATTTCTTTGGCTCGCTCTGTTAGACACACTTGGTAATACCCGTTAAGCAAGCCCACTTGGGACAAGTACTGGGCATTACAAGTGGCGTCAAGAATGTCATCTATCCTTGGCAAGGGGTATGCATCCTTGACAGTCACATTATTTAACTTACGGAAATCCGTGCACAGTCTCACCTTACCTTAGGGTTTTGGCACCAAGATACAGGGTGAGGCCCAGGGGGACTCACAAGGTGTAGCCAGTCCATGATCCAAGAGGTACAGCACCTCAGCACGCATGACTTCCTTCTTGCTAGGGCTGATTCGGTAGAAGGGTTGACGAATCGGCCGGGTGTCAGGGAGCAGTTGGATGTCGTGCTGGGTAACATTACACTCTTGGGGATCATCTCGGAACAACTCTTGATGTTCTTTGAAGATCTTGACGAGAGGTGCACTATGATTGTCCTGAAAATAGTTGGGAAGATGAGTTAGGATTTCCGAATTAGAAAGTGCTGACTCCTTGTCAGTGCTTTCGGGAGGAGAAGCAGGGAAGGTCTCACTGTGGATGTATGGCTCTTTAAAGGAAGAGTAGGTTATCATGACAGTGGGAGGAGTACCGTTATATAGCTTCAGGAGGTTGACGTGGAACAACTGGGTCTTCCGCCGCCTATCTGGAGTCTCTAAAACGTAGTTATGGTTGTTTCTGCACTCCTTGATGCGGTACGGTCCTGAAAACCTGTTTTGTAAAGGAGAACCTGGGATAGGGAAATAAGCAAGTACGAAGTCTCCCGGTTTAAATTTCCTTACTTTGCTGGTCTGGTCGTAATGAGTCTTCATCCTTTCCTGTGCTTTCAATAGATTATCTTGGGCAAAGCTGCGGACCCTCTCTAGAATGTGTTGTAGGTTTTGAAGAAACTGGGGCACATTCTGATGCTCACTGAAGGTGGCATCACGTAGAGAGTCTTTGAAAGCCTTGAGAGGAGTACGGCACTTACGTCCGTAGAGCATCTCATAAGGAGATACTCCTAGGGACTCATTGGGAAGACTTCTATAGATACACATTATTAGGTCGATTTGCTTATCCCAATCCTTAGAGGTTTCA
The DNA here is from genome assembly GCF_040958095.1 of Procambarus clarkii. Classification (NCBI taxonomy): domain Eukaryota; kingdom Metazoa; phylum Arthropoda; class Malacostraca; order Decapoda; family Cambaridae; genus Procambarus; species Procambarus clarkii. Next base: position 882,104 of record NW_027189133.1, read on the forward strand.
TTACAAAACTTCTTCAGGAGTGCTTTAATAGTCTGATGACTACGCTCAAGAGAACCCTGTGAAGCAGGATGATAGGGGCTGGACAATACCTGTTTGATGTTGAACTCTTCCAGTGTCCTCTTGAAGAGATCACTGGTGAAGTTGGTGCCACAGTCGCTCTGAACCTCCCTTGGAAATCCATACTGGGTGAAGATCTTCAATAAGTGTTTCACCACAGTAGCAGCCGTAATGTTCTTTACTGGAACTGCTATGGGGAATCTGGTGGTAGGACACAGGATGGTTAAGATATAGGCGTTACCTGAACTGGTCCGAGATAAAGGACCAACACAGTCTATAATAAGTCTGTGGAAGGGTTCCGCAGGCACCTGTATGGGAGTCAGTGGTGCTCTGGGAATCGAGATGTTCGGTTTACCTGCCATCTGACATGTATGACACTGTTTGACGCTATTTACTATACCTGGCCAGTAGTAGTCTTGACGGATTCAGTGGTAGGTTTTGTTAAATCCGTAGTGCGAGAGTGCTCCGTGGGCCAGGTGTAGAATAGTGGGCAGCAGGCTGGCAGGAATCACTAGTTGTTCGACGTTGGCCCAATCGTCCTCCTCCTTCAGTTTACTGGGTCTGTATCTGCGGTAGAGCAACTCGTTCTCTAGGAAGAACCCAGGAATACTGTCAGGTTGAGTCTCAGCCTGGAAGAATAATGGTGTCAAGGTAAGATCTTCCCTCTGTAACTTACGGAACTCCAACGTGGTCAGATTCGGGGGTAGTTTCTGAGGGTCTTGAGGGACAACGGTAGCAGTAGAGTCAGCTGGCTGTGGTCGTGCAGCTTGTGCACGGGTGGTCACTAAAACCGGAGGAGAAACTTCATCACTCTCTTGAACCTTTGCTGGAACATACTCAAAGATGGGATTATCCATTACAGAGGTACACACCTGGGGTTTGTCCATGACGATCAGGTTGGTCGGTTGCAGGTCTTCTGCCAAGTCGTTGCCCAGGAGAAGTTGCACTCCAGGCATGGGAAAAGGCTTTTCCCTGATGGCGACTTGGACTTCACCGGTCACGAAGGGACAATCCAGGTGGACTCTGGCGAGAGGATAAGGAGTGGTAGCAGTGAGGTCAGTGATGAAGACAGTTTCTCCGGTGTAGGCGATGTTGGGCACAGCCGACTTCAAAATAATCGATTGAAGAGCCGCTGTGTCCCTCAAGATCTTCAGTTTGAAACGTCCCTCCGGATTTGAACCGTTGGCAGAGACAGTTCCAGTATACAGGTGTTTACTGAAAAGAGAAAGATCATTAACATTAACACCAACATTCATCACAGGCTTACCGGACTTAGGAGGAGTCTGTTTGGGTTTTGGCGTTTCGGTGTTTCCTTTGTATTGAGACTTACCACATTTATCTATGGTATGTCCATAGAGTCTACAATACTTACGGAACAATTGCGAGCCAGCTTGATCGGTACTCACTTTCTCGTAACTGTACCACGACTTCTTACTGGAAGATGGTTCTGGTGTCAGCCGGTGGATGAGGCTGTAAGTGTCAGCCGACTTAGCACACTTTAGGTAGTCGGTTTCTTCTTTATCTGCTAAATATAGACGGACAGGAGGTGGCATACGCCTCAAGAATTCTTCAACTAACATGAGGTTGACGAGTTCTGCAAAGGTAGAGACATGTGCTGCTTCCAGCCATTTCATAAAATATCTCCTTTTGGTATTAGAAAATTCGAGAAAGGTAGTGGCACTTGCCTTCAGGTGGTCACGGAATTTCCTTCGATAACTTTCGGTGGAGAGAAGGTAGGCGTCCAACACTGCTTGTTTCAGAGTTTGGTATTCATTCTCAGACGCCAAAGTACTGAGTGTAATTGCAGCTCTACTTGTAAGATGTACTCTGAGAAGGGTTGCCCATTGGTCGGCAGGCCAACTAAGTTGATTAGCAAGGGTTTCAAAGGTGGTGAAAAACACATCAACTTCTGTTTCTACGAATGGTGGCATTAACTTACTTGCATGTGATATATTGAAACTGACGGGAAGATTGGCGGTAGCTTGCTGGCTTTGAGCGAGGTGTGAAGTTTCCAACGCGAATTCTCGTTGACGACATTCCATAGCTAGAGTTGCTTGTTGTTTGTCATGTTCGTGTTGCATCTCCAATTGGCGTTGTTTTGTTTCAAGCTGTATTCGTTCCCGCTCACGGAGTATTGCAATCTCACGTTCTTGTTCTTCCTTTCTTATGGCAGCTGCTTCCATTTGTTGCTCGAGGGCTTCCCTTTGCATGGCAGCTGCTTCCCTTTGCTGCTCGCGTTCGATCTTGGCCAGCTCTAGTTTGAGTTTCATCGTTGCCAAATCAGTTTTATCTGCAATAAAGTAAGTTTCGTGAGTTTCAGAGTCTATCTTACCTTCCTCTAAGAGATGATCCAGTAACAGGTTATGTATTTCATTTTTGTTGGCTTGGTAGGGAACTTCTAGTTGATACTCATGTGCAAGAGTTTGTAATTCAGTCCTCTTGGCATGACTTAAGGTCCCTATTGCACCTGCTGGATCTGCACGGAAAGCTTGGAGACGAAACATGGTGAAATTAGCAAATAAATGCACAACGAATATACTGTTGTGATATGGTGAATGTCAGAAACAGGACAACGTGGCAACTGGTACCTATCCTGTGGAATCGTTAACAATTAATGTTAATTTCAAGATGACAAATGATTAATATATCAAGGTCGCAGGAAATCTTGTACCTGGTACTCATGTAAGAGGATAAGGGCAAGAAAATCCTACTAAACAAGCGAAACTGAGTTTCTAAAACAAATGAAACACTTAATTGCCTCAAAAGTAAAATTGGTAGTCCAAGAATGTAGGCATACCTTGCCGAGTCTCTATAGGACATAAGCAAGTTTTTCCCACTGAAATTAATATGATACCTACAGAATTAGCGAACTTTTGTGCTCTGAAAAAGAAGGCTAATTCCCTATCAATGTAAATATCATCATCTCTGACCGACGTGTAAGGGTGCGAGGTGTCAACTGGTGACGAGAACTGCTGCTGAGGTCCCAATTCAGCAACTAAAGTTCGTGCGAAAGGAACTATGGCCCTCTTTATCCTCCTACTGTCAGATTGCAGAAGATTAGGTGCACTTGACCCGGGGACAGACCACAGTACCAGGGTACCAATATGATGATCTGCCGAAAATATGAGAAATATCCTAGGGACAAAAGATGGTAAACACGAGTAATAACACGGAGGGAGAGATGACCAATTAAGAGAATGACTGAGGCCTACAGTCACCACGTAATCCAAAGTTGTCTCACCTTCACCATATGCTACTCTCGGAATGCACAATACACACAGCACCATATGAAAATAAAATTGAATATTGAAAATAGTGAAAAGCTACTTTACCAAAGCCAAATACGCTTACCATAAATTTACTACTTGGCACCAGTACCTGAGTGAAGCTCCTAGGACAGGCCCCCACGTTATGTGACGGTAAAGCGTTGGTGTTCGGCTGTTCAAAAGCTGGGGACAGGGCCTCGTCACATAACATAAAAAAAGGAAGAAAAGTTGGTCCTTTCGTCTGTGGTAAGGTAATGGGAAGACACACAAAACACAAGTATATAAACAATGAAATTTTAATTACTCTAGAAAAACAAGACATGAATAAAGGCAATCTCATAAAATATGCAAGACAAGTCAACAAACAAAATAACATGAATAATCACTGGCAAATGAAAAGTTACGCTAAGACAAGTAAGTTACAGTGATAGCAAAATAAAATATGAGTGCTGGAATACTGGCTTCGAGCTGCCACCTCCCTTAGTACACAAAAGCCAAGGCTTAGTCTACCAGCAAGAGATGTCAACTGCATGGAGCACTGAGATATTCTGACGAGACTGGCGCACTGCAGCCCAGACGTCGACTTGTGGCGGTGGCGGAGGGCAGGTGCGACGAGACACCAGCCAATCAGCAACAGGCAGGCAGAGGATGAGCAGTTAGCTGGTTATGGCGGTGGCCAGATGTGCTGGGTACGATTTGCTCTCTGGGCAAAACGTTTGGCGATACTTGGTGAACGTATCTTGTATATAGTATCTTGTATTTTGACGTAATTATGTAAGGAAGAACAGGCTCAATCTCTCTTGAAAGAGATTATCGTCACAATATTCTTTGGCATAAGTTATCATATTAATGTCACAAGAAAGAAATCATCAACGACACAATAAATCCCTCAATAATTCCAGGTGCCTGCACACACCACATATATAAATATCGTGAGAGCTCTGTACTGCCTCACTCTGCACAACTGTGCCTTACTGTGACATAGACATAGATGAGCCTTGCTCACGACATGAAAGATACTCTAGCTAAATATATAGCTGACTAAAGGGGAATTGGGAGGGAAACTAGAATCACCTACTTCCACCTCACCTATGTGGACTCGCCCTCCGGTGAGAGTTGAATTGTAGCTCCTGGACCCGGCTCTTGCCTCGTTGTAGGGAACGCCCCACACACACACTGATGCGTTCTCCAGGAACCCAATCAACGTCCCAAAATAAACGTGTCGTCTCCGTGCTCCTCCACAACGTCTTGCAGGGTTGGAGTCGGTCTCCCGGCCGTCGACTTCTCCTCACAACTACGGCTGCCAACCTACTTCTCGGCTGCAATCGTCCTGACTCCCAATTAGTTTTCTTCTTTCACTGCTTCCAGGTGTATTGGCTCAGCCGCTACGTCGTCACTGTGAAGCTATCATACGTCCCAAACGTCACTGTCTAGACTTCACTTCCTGCACAGCACTTGTCCCTGGAGCACTTGTTGCTCAATATTCCGCCGATTCCCTCTTCAGTCCAACAAATGAACAAGGGAAGACCTCACAGCGTGCTTGCAGACTATGGGTGATACGTAAAATCCACGGGAGCGGGGTACAACTGTCAAATCTGACAGGACCAACCTTCGCAAATCCGTCCACCTTGACGTGTCGTGTCAGACTGGTGGCGCCAGCGCAGCGCGATGACTGGACCCCCTTCCTTCATGACGTCATACTTGCCAGGGGCGGTTTTCATTGGCCCCTTGTGCCACGTCACAGTCAGTGACCAATCTGGTGCCACTGACGTCACACAGTTTTGGCGACAAAATGGAGGGGCCAGTGCCATATTGGCGTCCTAAAGGGCCTATACCACAGGCCAAAATACTTTTCTTTTACGAATTTCTCGCCAACGCGAGAACACTACACTCTCCAATATATATCAAACTGTTGCCCGTAACGTAGAGAACGTTCGGGTAAAGTGGATATAACTCTTACAGCAGGCGTGGGAGAAATATAAGGGGGGGAACACCGTCACAATTGCTAGCTTCATTTTCAGTTATTTTTCCTGCAACCCCAGTTAGTGCAGTTTTGTATGCTGATGCTCTCGATGATTTCGACTTTAGGTTGGTCGGTAATCCAGATGCTTATACACCGACCAAAAACAGCCGTCACTACCAAGTATCGTGGAGGTGGAAGAGAGTGCCTCTGAAAAGCATTATCACTACAGAATAGGGGGCAGGGCTCTATTGTCATTTTCTTTTATGTCAATTGGTGCAACACCAGTGATGCTACCAAGAGTATGAAATATCTCCATCCAGGTAATGGTCTGGGTCCTCGGAACTGCACCATAATCTTGTAAAGCATGGTACGTGTTGACATGTACCATAAGCGAGAGCTAAAGACTTAGCAGTTCAACTAGTATACTCACAATGGCCCTCAGTACCAATGAAATAATGCTCCTCATACTCTGTAAGGCTCGCCTGCTCGCTTGAAACTGCATCTCTCCCAAGTTGTTTTACATTTAGCTACTCAAAACAAAAAAGTTTCAAACAGTATGGGCTACAGCCCATCCTCCAAAGACCCAAAAGTGATTCCATACACCGGCCAAGCCCCCTGTTTATGAATGAAAAACGGTTTATACACGACTAACAACTGCTGACGTTCGAACACTTTCCAGAACAAGTGCTTCACTGACGAATTTTGTTCGGACCACAACTCTCTAAATGCTTCACCCACGTTGTACAAATACAAATAATCGCCAACAGAACCTAACCTAATCTATGCCTATATATGCACAATATGCTAATATACTATAATGTTAATTTATATTTGAGAAGATTCCCGTTTGGAATGAACAGCATGTAAAAATTAATGAATGCGTTTGTGGGGTCGACCGCTGGATGTAATGGACTTGAGTCGAGGAGGGGTTGTGGGCTATGGTGAGCCTGTCGTACTAACCTGACACAGCAGCGGGGCTATAAGTGATCTTTCCCAGTGAGCGGCAGTAATATATGCAGTCCGTCCTCCATCAACAATGAATTTTGTTCGAACTAAAATGCTGTAAATGCTTCACCCACATACTACAAATACAAATAATCGCCAACAGAACCTAAAAACCTATCTTAACCTAACTAATACCTAAATTTGCACAGTATGCTAAGATATAACAATAATAATTTATATTTGAGAAAATTCCTATTTTGAATGAATAGCATGTTAAAATTGACGAATGCATCTTTGGGGTCTACCACTGGATGGAATGGACTTGGTCTGTGGAAAGGTTGATTCATGAGCTCAGTGGGGAGGTGGCAGATACCACCAACTAGAATATCTGAGGAGGGTTTCCAGGCAACACTAATTCATATATGTTTTTGTGTTTACATTTCTTGTTAGGAAAGTATTATTCAGGTTTGGGATGACTGCAGAACTCTGTACACCTACTGAGAGGCAAAAGAGCAAGACAACGAGCAAGGAAATATACGACACACCTTAATTAAGGACCACCAGGGATCCATATCCATTTCAGTGGTAGATAAAATCCAACTGGACTGTCGTGACTCATTTATTTATGACATGTAGTGCATATGAGAGCGTGTAAGTCCCATGCAATGATTGAAGGTGAGAGTCTTTGGTGTATTCTTTTAGGCATCAATATCCAGCTGCAGTCGGACACCCAGTTAAGCCCATTGTGACTGTTAGGCAAAGTGCCAGAAGTGTTGGTTGAGGATAGTCGAAAGATGAGGAAGAGGCCCAGCGACGCGTTGACGGTCATCATTATTAGTATTATATTTCGGTGTACTGTTGTAATCTTGTGAACTCTTATATTGAATGTCTTTAAGGATAACCACCTTCCAGGAGTGTAGAAATACCGAGAATATTGTTATTATGTATGTATTAAAAATACATTTTGTTCTTGTAGCTACTGAATATATACGTACTTGCACTTAATAACTTATCCATCCATGATCACTATATTTAGGGAGTGGAAGCTGCATCCCAGAGTTAACTCTGAAGATATATTGGTAATGGATATTTTCAGTGAGAGATGCTCTAATTGCAGGGAAGATGTTTATATAAATTAGTTCATTTAACACTATTCTGGTGATAAGATTCAGGTAGAGAGTCGACTGGAAACGTTAAGATACCATCCACATTTCGTTTATTTTTGTTAATTAGATGTTACAGTTCTTTTAGATTAAGATGATTCACTCCTTGCCTCTGCGGATCTGATAATTCTTGAGAGAAAATTCAGATTTCTGGCTAGTTACATTAATTTTCAGATAAAAATCGAGTTGGGAAATAATAAACTGAGAGTGGGTGGTGGGTCACCTGAGAGAATATAACTGAGAAAGGACTTCCTTACGGGTTATGCAGTAGATGTGGTATATGCCAACAGTTTCTTGTTGATGTTAATTCAACATGGCCCCATCCTACAAAACATTAAACGTAGTTAAGTGACTTATTATGGTGTCATTGGCATCACAGAGGTGTCAGTTGGGGGTATTGCTTTTGTGTTTCTTTATATTATTGTCTGCGGAGGGGGACCGGTGGAGACAAGGGTGTCTGGAGCCCCATAAGTTGAAAGAGACTTGTGTGATCATATATCAATTTGGTTGATGCAGGATATCCGCAGTGATCATCTTGTTACTCTGACAATGATAACACAATGTTGCTCTTTTCTCAAGTCAGTATGGTTAGATGCCAACTAGTGAAGCAAGATACCATAAATTATAATAATATTTATCATGCATAACATCGTGTTGTTCATGCCTTAAGCTTGCATGGTAAGATAACGAATGGTGGTGTTCAGAGTATCTGTGAAGGTCATTGTTAACTGATGACGACAACGATGTTCCTCATGTCTCCATCAACCATTCTCAAATATCATCAGTTACATGCCATTTATGGTTATATTGGTTGTATGGTGATGGCAACAATGTTTATCTTGCCTCGAGCTAGTATTGCCAACATTTTATTGCCAAGGTTTATGGTGTATGATGCTTATAAAGGTTATATTGGTTAACTAACGATGGCAAGACTGGAGCTTTTTGTTCACCCTTGTAAAGTCAGCTGTTGTTGGTTGGTCAGCTCTTGCTACATCCTGCATAATGCTCTTCTTATGTATATATTAATAATAATAATAATAATGTTAATATTTAAAATAATAATAATAATATTTATTAAGGGAAAAGCACATACATACAAAATGGTATACGAGAAGAATGTTGGATCTCTAGGTAGGACAAGTACCTATGCCTCAAGCCACTAATACACTCAGTGTTTCGGGCATGACAATAGCACCACTGTCGCTCTTGCCACAAGTAATACATTATCAAATAAGAATTGGTTGGATGTCGGGTATTTTAATGGTCTATTCTTAACGAAATTAACACGATCTTCCTCTCTTAAATTTAGGGTGAAAACAGTTTTACAAAGTATTTAGAGTCGGAACATGTCACTAGTATATAAAAAAATCAACTTGAACAGCTTATTTCAATAATTTACAGAAAGTATTGGAATAGTGATGGTTTATGCATAATAACAATTGTGGTATCTGTTTACAGGCAAGACAGCCCTTCACGGGGCAGCCGTAGGTGATCACAACAACACTGTGAAGGTCCTCTTCGACGCTGGAGCAGACGTCAACGCTAAATATATTACTGGTAAAAGGGACACATATGCATTCCAACATTATATAGCAATGCAACATAGCACACTGCACGAATCATGTGACAAAATTCAATATTTATATTTTATAATCAGTACCATTAGAATGTCTGCTAGTCTGGTGAAAGTCAGAGATCACACAGATGGGGCTAGCCTTACCCAAATTGTAAGAGGGAACGGTCTGGGAAACGGGATGAACATAGGCTGGTCGGTGTCACCAAAATGTAAAAGAGAATAACTTGCCACTGCCCATTCACACCCCCATGATGATTTTTGGCACTGTCAGCTAATTATGCAGCTAAATATTTTCAAAACAAATTTTTCAAATAATTATTTTCATATGGTAATATGCAGCATTATTCACTGATCTCGGGAAAATTAACTAAAACTTTTTGCTGTCAATAATTTGCCCGTACTCCCATAAAACAGACGATCTTTGCACAATATCAAAGGTTTCGAGCAACGGCTTTCTAACAGACAAAGGGGGAACTATTAGTTTTTTAGTATTTCACACAACGGCGCTCCTCTTACTGCTGACCACCTACACAAAGACAATTATATATTTTATAGGAGATAGAGAAAGAGAGATAAAAACAGATAAAGACAGAGACAAACAGAAACTGACTCACAACTAGAGATAGACAGGCAGAAACAGACTCTCTCTCTGCCTGTCCTCTGTCTATGACTCAGAAAGAGAAAGAGAGGGGCAGAAGCAAAGTCAGAAACAGAGATATAGACAGTAGAGAGATGGACGGATATAGGTGGATGGATAGATGGATAAGAGGATGAATAAATGCATTGATAGATAAATGGATACACAGATAAGTAGATGGATGAAGGGATAAATGCATAGATAGGTAGATGGATGGATAGACGAAAAGATAGATGACCAGATAGATATAAAGCAGTTGGATGAGTAGGAAGATGATTAGGTGCATATTTAGATAGATGACTAGATATATAAATATATGGATAAATAGATTAATAGGTAGGTGGATAGATATATAAAAAGCTGGATGGATATATAGATTGAATGATAGATGGCTGGACAAAGGGTGGATTTAAAGATAGATTTAGATATATATGGATTGATGGACTAAAAGATTTATTGAGGGATTGATGGATAAACATATAGATAAATGGATTGATACTTGGATAGATGAAAGGATGGATAGATTGATGGACAGGTAGATAGACGGATTCATAGATCCATAACCAGATGATTTTATGGATAGGAAGATGGGGAGATGATCGATAAATGAATGAGTTGATTTTAATTATATAGATGGATAAATAGTTGGTAAGATTGTTGGATAGATTGACCAACATATAGATGTAGAGAAAGATGGATAGCTAGACAGATAGACAGATGGATGGATTGATAGATGAATGGATAGACAAATAGAGGTAAATAGCGGGATATATGGATGGACAGATGAGAGACACACAGACAGACCCGGGCAACGCCGGATTATCCCTCTATTACATGGTATAGGAGAGAACCTTCGACTGTTAAAATTTGGAGGCCACACGGTTAGGGCTAGACTCACGCAATTTGGCAGAGGGGATGGTCTGGGGAACGGGATGAACATAGGCTGGTTGAGGTCTCAAGACTTAAAAAGAAACAGTGTGCCAGTGCCACATTCAGATCCTTCCACGACGACTTTTGGCCGTGTCGGACGGCTACACAGCTATGTATCATCAAAACTCTATAGAAAAGCATTAAGGTAATATGGGCCATTTCTCACTGATCTTAGGAAAATTAACAGAAATTTCTTGTTGTCAATAATTTTTCCAGTTCATCAAAGGTTTCTCCTCTCCTTCGTTCTTTATCAGAGTAAGAGGTAACTATTCTTTTTGTAGTTCACACCACTGAACTCCTAGCACTGCTGACCACCACACATAGACAATTATTTTGTTTATCAGAGAGAGAGAGACACAGACAGACAGACAGATAGAAATACAGGCACACAGACTGACAGATATAAGGACATAAAGAGAGAATGACAGAGATAGGGACCCAGAAACAGAGAGACTGACAGACACACCTAAAGATAGAGACAGAGAAGTAGACAGAAACGGACAGCAGATAGATAGATAAGTGGATGGGTTGATGGATAGGTAGATGGATTGATTGAATGATGGATTTATAGATGGATGCACTGATGAGTAGGTGGATAGATAGATGGATGGATATATGGGTAGAAAGATGAGTAGATAGATAAATGGATGGATAGGCAGACAGTTGAATTGACAAATAGGTCGATGGAAAGATAATTGGATGGAGAGATGAATAGAAAGATGAGTGCGGGCATGGATAGATAGATGCATAAATAGATTGGTAGAAAGCTAGTTGGATTGCAAGCAATATGGATAAGTGGATAGAAAGGTATATAAATAAAAATGAATACACGCATTGACAGACAGAGATATAGATAGTTAGAATGGTAGGTGAATAGATGGAAACAAAACTAGATGGATAGATAAATTGATAGATGACTACAGTGATGGAAGGACACAAATTACATTGATGGTAATATGGATTGGTAGAAAGAGAGATGGACATTCAAAGTGTGAATGGATAGATGGAAAACTTACGATTGTAGATGAATGGATAAATGTGTAGATGAATTGATAGATGTATATCTATATAGATAGATAGATAGATAGATAGATAGATAGATAGATAGATAGATAGATAGATAGATAGATAGATAGATAGATAGATAGATAGATAGATAGATAGATAGATAGATAGATAGATAGATAGATAGTTAAATGGATTGACGGATGGATAAAGGGACAGATTGTTAGATAGATAGGGGGTAGAGATAAATAGACAGATGAGTGGGTAGATGGATTAATGGACGTGTGGATAGACTAAAAGATTGATAGATGGATAAATAGGTGATTATATGGGTGGCGAGATGTGTTGATGGAGGGATAAATGGAAAGATTCTTTATTAGACGGATGGATATAAAATTGAACAGATAGATTGATAAATAGTTTGGCAGACAGACTGATTAATAGGTCGAGATAGATGGATAGAATGATAGATATAACGAGATAAATGGACTGATAGATGGATAGATTTCTGGATGGATTGATAACAGGAGGAGTAGATGGATAAATGGATGGATTGGTAGCTGATGGAGTAGATAATATATATATATATATATTCTGGTTTAGGGCTTCTATCCCTCTAACTATTTTCTTAGCATCAGGGCTTAATTGAAATAGGAGTTCTCCAAAACTCATTTTCGTACTTTTAAGGTGAAGAAAAGAAGTGATTTACTATAGAGTGTATTACACATATTTGTATAATTTGCACGACGTTTCGAACCTCCATGGTTCATTCTCAAGTGAACAGATCTAACAATACTAGTTGATTTTATACCCGCATTAGGTCAGGTGATAATACAATGAAGGTGAAAACATGGGGGGATACATAAGGGATAAACATAGGGGCTGCAGAAGGCTTATTGGCCCATACGAGGCATCTCCTATCTAAACACAAAGATTAATCCAGTGTATTTGGCCTGTTATGTTGGACATTGTCTTCTGTGTTGGCATCGATGTGTTCTTGTCTTGTCCTTACTCTCATGGTGGGTAGAGTAAATAGTTCCGTGATTTGGGTGTTCATGGTAGGTCGCTCTATTCTTATGTGAATTGCCTCAAGAATTTGTAATCTTCTTGAATCTTGGGTTTTGTCTATTATGCAAGTATTCTTGTTCAACATTTCTCTTGTTAGAGTAATGTCATGGGCTTGTCTCATGTGATTCCTAGGGGCACCAGATTGAAGATGGCATGTCAAACGCCTCGTCAGCTTGGTCGACGTCATACCTATGTACTTACATTGAAGGTTACATCCTTCGTGGGGGCAAGTGTACATGTATACAACGCTTGACTGCTGTAGAGGGTTCTCCGTCGGCTTCGGGCTGTTTTTGATCAGGAGTTCGGAAGTCTTCTTGGTTTTGTAGAATAAACAAAACCAAGAAGACTTCCGACAAGAAGGCACATTCCTATGTTTGTTTCCTTAGTGTAGACTGCAGTGTGGAAACATCCGCCCTTAAACCTCAGATGTAACAGTCATGGAAAAGGGCGGAGGTTTCCACACTGCAGTCTACACTAAGTAAACAAACATAGGAATGTGCCTAAATGCCAACAGCGACTGCCCAGACAGGTACAAGAGGAGTGTTGTTAACGCATATGTCGACCGTGCTCTCAGCCACAGCTCAGAATGGAAGGAAGTCGACGAAGAACTCTGTAGGGTAAGGCAGGTCCTAGTCAATAACGGCTTCTCCAATGGTTTCGTCGAAGACATCATAAGAAGGAAAGTGAAAAGCCATGCAACCTCTGAAGAGACAACTAACACAACACCTATACCCCCTATTAGACTATTTTACAGGAACTTCTTTTCCACAGCTCATAAAACGGAGGAAAGGGTCCTGAAAGATATTGTTAATAGAAACGTTATCCCTACAGACAAAAATCAGAGGATACAACTGACGATTTACTATAAAACCAGAAAAACGGCCAGCCTACTCATGAGAAACTCTCCAGACACAAAACAGAACGCTTTAAAAGAGACTAACGTCGTCTATGCCTTCAAATGCCCTATTGGGGACTGTAAGCTCCAAAAAACCCAGTATATAGGCAAGACAACAACATCTCTTTCTAGGCGTTTAACGATGCATAAGCAACAGGGCTCCATTAAGGAACATATAATCTCTTCCCACAACCAAACCATCGCCAGAGAAATCCTAGTAAACAACACAGAAATCATCGATAGATACAGCGATAGCAGGCGGCTTGACGTTTGCGAGGCACTACACATCAAGAAGTCAACACCAGCAATCAACAGCCAATTATTGCACAACTATATTCTACCCACCTCAAGACTCCGCTCCAATATAGAAGCATCAAGAAATATGGACCAATAGGCTTTCTACAAACACTTCTATTCAATATCCATTGTTTCGTGTTCTGTCTTGTGTTGATGAAATTAATACCCTATTAATACCACTTCTTGTTCTGTCTTGTGTTGATGAAATTAATACCCTATTAATGCCACATCTTGTTCTGTCTTGTGTTAATGCCACATCACCCCTTCCACCTCACTCAAATGTAGATATAAAATCGGAGATGCGTAAGTTCTATTCAGTTGTGTATTTGTGAACTAAAGTCTTTGAAAATGTAATAAGTTTTACGAAACGCGCTCGTGTCGCGTCAGACTAGAAATAAAAATGAATTTTGGAGAATTGATTTTTGATTTACCTCCAACAGTGAAAAGAAATGTACAAAAGATTGAGAAAATTCGTGTTAGAATTATTAATCTTACTTTTTCGGTCATATTTAATAATATATGTCTACAGGAAAGACTGCTACCGAAATATACTAATATATATATATATATATATATATATATATATATATATATATATATATATATATATATATATATATATATATATATATATATTAATGGAGTAATAAATAGAGATAGGTGGATAAATAGATCAATATGACGGTTTAGAGACAGACAGATAGACCCAGGCAACATCGGGTATTCTCTTGTTGCAATATATAGCATAAAAGCTGCCAAATTCCCCAGGGTACCTAAGAATCTATACATGTTCAATATTTATTGTGACATTGTTCACAAGAAATATAAATTAAAATTTAAATGTTATTGTAAGTGTTGGTCGTTGGAGGCCACACGGTTGGGACAAGCCTAGCCGAACTTGGCAGAGGGAATGGTTCGGTGTACAGGATGGACACTGGGTTGTCGGGGTCGCCAGAATTAAAATGGTAACAGCATGCCTCGGTCACATTCTCAACCTGACACAGACTTTTGGTACTGTATTCCATCTACGAAGCAAAATAATTTATAAACAAACGCTCAAAGTATTTTTTTCCTTATAGTAATATGAAGCATTATTTACTGTTCTCGGGAAAATTAACAGACATTTCCTTCCGTCAAAAATTTGCCACATACTACATAAAACAGACGATTCTTCCACAGCTTTAAAGGTTTCTCAAGCCAAAAGTTCCTTATCAGAGCAAGGGGTAACTATTTTCCTTTTAGTATTTAACACCCTTAAGTTCCCCTCACAGGTGATCACCCACACATTAGAAAATAATTTTTGTATAAGAGAAAGATATAGAGATTTTATAAGAAAGATATCAATACAGAGAGAGAGGCAGACAGACAGAAAGAGAGATGTAGAGACAGAAAGAAAAAGAGAGAGACAGAGATCAGATAAATGTGTGCATGAAGAAAGGTATATATCTATCCATCTATAGATAAATAGATAGATTTAGGGACAGATCTATTGATAGATAGCTGTAGGCATAGGTAAATATTCATATGAGTAGATGAATTGATTGATGGATAAATAGACAGATTGATGGATGGATTAATGGATAAATAGATAGATGGATGGATGGATATTGACATAGCTCGAGTGCATGGGGGAGTTGTGTAAAACCCTGGTTTGTGTCTCGGAGAGGCTGCAGGATCCAAGTAAGTTCAGTAGAATTTCTGGTTTCAATTCTCTTCAATGTCGTAGTCGATTAAGGCAGCGTCTGGGATGCTCTCGAACGGTGGTTCGAATCCTTGTCACGGCCCTTGTGGATTTGTTCATTTGATGCATCACGCTATTGTGATTTCTGTGTGTAATAGAATGATACATACATAGATGAATAGATAGATATACATAGATATAGATAGATTAGTATCCACCTGGAAAATAAAACAGAGATATTCGAAATGATTTTGTGCTTCACCACTTTAGTAAGGAAACACAGACATTATGTGATTTTATGATTATTCTTTCATTAATATATACATACTTGGATATGATACAGATAGAGATAGCGGACAGATAGATATATGGATTGATTCACAGATAATTGGATTGATGTATAGTTTGATGAATACATGATTGAATAAATGGATGTGTAGATGGATCGGTAGATGGATCGGTAGACAGATAAAAGGACAGATAGATGATCAGATAGATGATCAGATAGATGATAGATAGATGAATGTATAGATTTATGGATGGTTCGATAGATAATTGACTCAAATGTTGGATGCAGCGATGGATAGATAGATGGACAGGTAGATGCTCATTTTGATGCTCAGGTCGATGGATAGATAGTTGGATGGAAAGATGGAGAGATAGATGGATAATGTTAGATGAATATATAGATTGAAGGGATGATAGTTAGATAAATAGATGGACATATAGATGGTCTGTGAGGAATATTTCCTCATAGACAGAGAAATGAAAAATATTTGTCAAAATAAAAAAACTCCGAGATATTCCAATCAACTATCACACCATTTGGCGTTACAGTCGTTAAACGTTCACTCCAATACATTTATAAATAGATTTTCTACGGATATTTTTATGCGTATATCTGGGCGCGGACGGGAGCCCGCCCTCATATATGCCACCCCTGTACAGGTGCCCGCCTGCATATATCCCACTCGTGTACAGGTGCCCGCCCTCATATATCCCACCCTGTAAGGGTGCCCGCCCTCATATATCCCACCCCTGTACTGGTGCCCGCCTGCATATATTACGTACTTGTGCCCGCCCTCTTATATCCTACCAATGTATGGGTGCTCGCCCTCATATATCCCACCCCCTGTACGGGTGCCCACCCTCATACATCCCACATCTTTACGGGTGCCCGCCCGCATATATCCCAGCACTGAACTTGTGCCCGCCCTCTTATATCCTCCCTTTGTATGGGTGCCCGCTCTCATATATCCCACACCTTTACAGGTGTCCGCCCTCATATATCCCACCTCTGTAAATGTGCTCCCCCTCATATATCCCACCCCTGTATGGGTGCCCGCCCTCATATATCCCACCCTCTGTCTAGGTGCCCCCATTCATATATCCCACCCGGTACAGGGGCCCGCTCTCATATATATCTCCCCTGTATGGGTGCCCGCCTTCATATATCCCACCCTTGTACGGGTGCCTGCTCTCATATATCCCCCACCCTTGTACTGGTGCCCTCCCTCATATATCCCACCCTGTATAAGTGCCCGCCCTCATATATCCCACCCGTGTATGGGTGACCGACCTGATATATCCCACCTGTGTACGGGTCCCCCGCCCTCATATATCCCACCCATATACGGGTGCCCGCCCTCATATATCCCACCTTTCTACGGGTGCCCGCCCTCATATATCCCACCCCTGTACAGGTTCCCACCTACATATATCCCACCCCTGTACGTGTTGTGGGATATTTGGGTTTGATTCTGATTAATTAATAATTAAAGTAGTAAATTAATTACGAAGGACCACCCGCTTTTAAAGGAAAGAGGGAAACTGAGAATTTCAGATCATTAGATAAAATTCTAGAGAAAACCAGTGACTATGGATATGACTAGAAAGTATGATCATAAGAATAATTAATGGGCTGTATTATTAAAACCAAAACTCAAACACCTACATTGGGGGGTTATTACTGGAGGTCAGTACGTCCAGGAATCAGTGTGGTTCGTTCACTAATTCTATTAATAATAATCTAATCCTTTAATTAATGTTGAATATAATATTATTCATACAAAGAAGAACATGAATATGAGCATAATAATGAGTTACAGTAAATCACACATTATGTTGTACATTCTGAATGTATCAAATTGCAAAGTTATGAATAAAAAGAAATAAGCCTTAGCTGGTAATAGATTCCTTTAGATAACCCTGGTAGTCCTCTTAATCTCCAAGTCTGGTACACCGACGAATGACACGGTTAGCATGGAGAAGACAGCATGAGGAATTCGTCTCTCGAGCTGCAAGATAAATGACTACCAGTAGCAATTGATTTAACTACTCAATACATATTCAAGATTATTGATATCTACAGATAGAATTCTAATCACCTGTTATTAGGTGTTGTCTTGCCGCGTGACGTGCAATCACCCTGCCATTAATACACTTATAAATGATGCATCAAATAAAAGTACTTAACTGTGGGCACTGTGTAAGTATTAAGATTGCCGTAATTACGTATCCCAAATTCAGGTGAGCTTATCCTGGATTTGTACGTTTCAAGTTGGCTGATCACGTGTCGTCAGGAACCAAGTCTAGGGGTCCCTTATTTAACACCAGCACTAGTTGAAGATATTATCTGCAAGGTCGTTCACGCCTCACAGTGGCGGCTTTCATCTGTGAATAGACACACGTGTCCTATTTGCTGGACAATGGCGTCTTTTGTGAGTACGGTAAGCGTGGCTTTGCCTCCTTCTGGCCTTGCACGTGTCCGCTTCCCGACACCGTCACCGACTGAGGATGGCGTCGCGTCCCTCCCCCCACGCCGAGTCCACGTTCATTACACAAATTATTGGCATGAACATTAATATATCTCGCATTCGCGCTTGAAACTCTAAAGACTGGACGGGTTTATTATTTAGAGGAACGGAATATTATTATTTAACTATTTAAGAATAGTAAAGATACAAGGGAGAGGAATTAATGTCTTCCCATAGCATTCATTGATGACGCTACCTCTAACGCGAGGTAAACGTTTTGATTCTAAAGCTCTATTCGGCTTTTAGTTAGAGAACCATTCGTCTGCAATCAGTTGCCATACAGAATGCTTTAATCATGGAGAATCGTATTTAATTCTCACACAAATTGTATATAATGTGTTTTACTGTAAAGAAATCTGACGCAATACTGGCGTCAGATGACGTGAGAATTCTAGCCTAATGCACAGATGAATTATTAGTACAGGAGAATTCTACGAGTTGTTAATTTTACTTACTACAATATTAATATGGTTAGTAATAAGTAATGAGAATACAACAATGCTGTATTCGATGTTGGAAATATCCAACACGTGTGTCCGCCCTCATTTATCCCACCCCTTTACGGATGCCCGCCCTCATATATCCCACCCCTGTACCGGTGCTCGCCTGCATATATCCCAACCCTATACGGGTGCCCCCCCTCATATATCCATCCCCTGTACGGGTGCTCGCCTGCATATATCCCAACCCTGTACGGATGCCCGCCCTCATATATCCCACCACTGTAAGGCTTCCTGCCCTCATATATATATCACCCTTGTATGGGTGCCTGCCCTCATATATCCCACCCATGTACGGCTGCCCACCCTCATATATCCCACCCCTGTACAGGTGCCCGCCCTCATATATCCCACCCCTGTACGGGTGCCCACCCTCATATATTCCACGCCTGTACGGGTGCCCACCCTCATATATCCCACCCCTGTACAGCTGCCCACCCACGTGTATCCCACCTCTGTAAGGGTGCCCGCCCTCATATATCCCACCCCTGTACAGGTGCCAGCCTGCATATATCCCACGCCTGTACTGGTGCCCGCCCTCATATATCCCACCCCTTAATGGGTGCACGCCCTCATATATCCTAACCCTGTACGGGTGCTCGCCTGCATATATTAGATCCCTGTACTGGTGCCCGCCCTCATATATCCCACCCCTGTACGGATGTCGGCCTGCATATATCTCACTGCTGTAAGGGTGACGGACCTCATATATCCCTGCCCGGTACGGGTGCCCGCCCTCATATATCCCACTCCTGTACGGGTGCCCGCCCTCATATATCCCACAATTGTACGTGTGCCCGCCTGCATATATCAGACCCCTGTACGGGCGCCCGCCCTCATATATCCCACCCCTGTTCGGGTGCCCGCCCTCATATAACCCACCCCTATTTGGGTGCCCGCCCTCATATATCCTACCCCTGTACGGACGCCCGCCCGCATATATCCCACCCCTGTACGGGTGCCCGCCCTCATATATCCCACCCCTGTAAGGGTGCCCGCCCTCATATATCCCACCCCTGTACAGGTGCCAGCCTGCATATATCCCGTACTTGTGCCCGCCCTCTTATATCCTACCCTTGTATGGGTGCCCGGCCTCATATATTCCACCTCCTGTACGGGTGCCCACCCTCATATATCCCACCCATTTACGGGTGCCCGCCTGCATATATCCCAGCACTGTACTTATGCCCGCCCTCTTTTATCCTACCCTTGTATGGGTGCCCGCTCTCATATATCCCACCCCTTTACGGGTGCCCGCCCGCATATATCCCAGCACTGTACATGTGCTCCCCCTCGTATATCCCACCCCTGTATGGGTGCCCGCCCTCATATATCCCACCCTCTTTCCGCGTGCCCCCATTCATATATCCCACCCTGTACAGGGGCCCGCCCTCATATATCCCTCCAATGTATGGGTGCCCGCCCTCATATATCCCACCCCTGTACGGGTGCCCACTCTCAAATATGCCCCCCCTATACGGGTGCCCTCCCTCATATATCCCACACCTGTACGGGTGCCCGCCCTCATATATCCCACCCCTTTACGGGTGTCCACCTACATATATCCCACCCCTTTACGGGTGCCCACCTACATATATCCCACCCTAGGAAACAATTTTAGGTTGCTACAACGTATCTGGAAAGTGTTGGAAAGTATTGGCAACGTTTGTTTTCACGCATTAGATGCTTAATTTTTTGTGGATGTAAATAAGTTTCTAAAACGTTTTACAAGAAACGTTGGCTAAAAAAGATTGAAGCCTTGTGGCAACCTTAATTGTTTTATAACCGTAGTTTTTTATTGCTGTTATTTATATAAATGTAGAAATATAAAAGTATATTTCTACATTTAGTAAAAAGAAACAGGGTCATAATAAAGGTTAATTCTTCATTTTTACTCATATTCTTAGGAAGAGGTCGAGGAGGAAGAATTCCAGGTAAGAGGATGAGGTCGAGGAGGAAGGAGGAGGTCGAGGCAGAGGAGGAAGAAGGAGGAGGAGGTCGAGGCAGAGGAGGAAGGAGGATAAGGTAGAGGAGGAAGTTAAAGAGGACGTTGAGGAGGAGGGCGAGGAGGAGTAGGGCGAGGAAGAATGAGGGCGAGAAGGAAAGAGAAGGAGGGCGAGGAGGAAGAAGGAGGAGAGCGAGGAGGAAGGAGGAGGGCGAGGAGGAAGGAAAAGGGCGAAGAGGGAGGAGGGCGAGGAGGAAGGAGGAGTAGGGCAAGGAGGAAGGAGGAGGAGGAGGGCGAGGAGAAAGGAGAAGGGCGAGGAGGAAGGAGGAGGGCAAGGAGGATGGAGGAGGAGGGTGAGGAGAAAGGAGGATGTAGGAGGAGGGTGAGGAGGAAGGAGGAGGAGGAGGGCGAGGAGGGAGAGGGAGGAGGAGGCGGGTGAGGAGTAAGGAGGAAGGCGGGAATGAAGGAGGAGGAGAGCGAGGAGGAAGGAGGTGGAGGAGGGCAAGGAGGAAGGAGGAAGAGGGCGAGGAAGGAGGAGGGCGAGGAGGAAGAAGGTGGAGGAAGGAGGAGAAGGGCGAAGTGGAAGGAGGAGGAGAGTGAGGAGGAGGAGGGCGAGAACGAAGGAATAGGAGGTCGAGGAGGGAGGAGGAAGAGGGCGAGGAGGAAGAAGGTGGAGGAAGGCGGAGGAGGGCGAAGAGGAAGGAGGAGGAGAGTGAGGAGGAAGGAGGAAAGAGGAGACCGAGGAGGAGGAGGGCGAGGAGGAAGGAGGAGGAGGGCGAGAAGGAAGGAGGAGGAGGGCAAAAAGGAAGGAGGAGGAGGGCGAGAAGGAAGGAGGAGGATGTTAAAGAGGAGGTTAAGGAGAAGACCCAGGAGAAAGGAGTAGTAGGAGATCGAAGAGGAAGGAGGAGTTGGTAAGGTAGGAAGGTTGCGGAGGAGGAGGTCGAGGAGGAGGAGGGAGGAGGAGGTCGAGGAGGAAGAGGTCAAGGGAGGAAGGAGGAAAACTTCCAGGTAGAAGGATGAGGTCGAGGAGGAAGGAGGAGATCAAGGAGGAAGGAGGAGGAGGAGGAGGTCGAGGAGGAAGGAGGATGATAAAGAGGAAGGAGTAGGTCTAAGAGGAAGGAGGAAGAAGGGGGAGAGGAAAGGAGGAGGGGGGAGCAGCAGGACGTCTGGGGGCTAAAGGGGGGAATTAGATAATGGAGGAGAAGAGGAGGGGGAAGAATATCAGGGGTAGGAGTAGTACAGGTAAGAGGGGGGAGGGGGGAAGAGGAGGAGGAGTAAAAGAAGGGGGACGAGAAGGAAAGGGAAGAGCAGGGGGAGGGGTAAGAGAAGGAAGGGGTAGAGCAGGGGGAGGGGTAAGAGAAGGAAGGGGTAGAGCAGGTGGAGGGGTAAGAGAAGGAAGGGGTGGAGCAGGGAGAGGGGTAAGAGAAGGAAGGGGAAGAGCAGGGGGAGGGGTAAGAGAAGGAAGGGGTAGAGAAGGGGAAGGGGAAAGAGAAGGAAGGGGTAGAGCAGGGGGAGGGGTAAGAGAAGGAAGGAGAAGAACTGGGGGAGGGGTAAAAGAAGGCTGGGGTAGAGCAGGGAGAGGGGTAAGAGAAGGAAGGGGAAGAGCAAGGGAAGGGGTAAGAGAAGGAAGGGGAAGAGCAAGGGAAGGGGTAAGAGAAGGAAGGAGTAGAGCAGGGGGAGGGGTAAGAGATGGAAGGGGTAGAGCAGGGGGAGGGGTAAGAGAAGGCAGGGGAAGAGCAGGTGGAGGGGTAAGAGAAGGAAGGGGAAGAGCAGGGGGAGGGGTAAGAGAAGGAAGGGGAAGAGCAGGGGGAGGGGTAAGAGAAGGAAGGGGAAGAGCAGGGGGAGGGGTAAGAGAAGGAAGGGGAAGAGCAGGGGGAGGGGTAAGAGTAGGCAGGGGTAGAGCAGGGGGAGGGGTAAGAGAAAGAAGGGGAAGAGCAGGGGGAGGGGTAAGAGAAGGAAGGGGAAGAGCAGGGGGAGGGGTAAGAGTAGGCAGGGGTAGATCAGGGGGAGGGGTAAGAGAAGGCAGAGGGAGGGGTAAGAGAAGGAAGGGGTAGAGCAGGAGGAGGGGTAAGAGAAGGAAGGGGAAGAGCAAGGGGAGGGGTAAGAGAAGGAAGGGGTAGAGCAGGGGGAGGGGTAAGAGATGGAAGGGGTAGAACAGGGGGAGGGGTAATAGAAGGCAGGGGAAGAGCAGGTGGAGGGGTAAGAGAAGGAAGGGGTAGAGCAAGGGTATTGGTAAGAGAAGGCAGGGGAAGATCAGGGGGAGGGGTAAGAGAAGGAAGGGGAAGAGCAGGGGGAGGGGTAAGAGAAGGAAGGGGTAGAGCAGGGGGAGGGGTAAGAGAAGGAAGAGGAAGAGCAGGGGGAGGGGTAAGAGAAAGAAGGGGAAGAGCAGGGGGAGGGGTAAGAGTAGGCAGGGGTATAGCAGGGGGAGGGGTAAGAGAAGGCAGAGGGAGGGGTAAGAGAAGGAAGGGGTAGAGCAGGGGGAGGGGTAAGAGAAGGAAGGGGAAGAGCAGGGGGAGGGGTAAGAGAAGGAAGGGGAAGAGCAGGGGGAGGGGTAGGAGTAGGCAGGGGTAGAGCAGGGGGAGGGGGTGATGGTCACTACACGCGTGGGTATAAACACTATCCCACCCGGGTGATGGTCAGCTGGGTACTAGCTGGCCGTCGCCTGGTGGGACCCACATCACAACCGTCGCTGCCTCACCAACCTGCATGTTCACTTAATAATATTTTTTTAATTCATTAGTAAAATCAGAGATAAATTAATGTAAAACATTATTATCTTATTCTTTATTTTTCTTGTTGTATTTTATGAAGATGAACACACCATAGTCATCTACCAAGACATGCCTGTTTAATCCAGCGCCCTAACACGTCATGGCAACTCTGTGGGCCTATAGTGTACATGCCCCAGCCGTCACACAGATCACGCTACACTCCCTCCCCATCTTACCCCCTCCTCTTCCCCTTCCTCCTCCTCATTTCCTTTCTCTTACCCCTCCCCTCTTCCCCTCCTCTTTCCCTTCCTTCACATCCCCCCTTCTCTTATCCCCTCTCCACTCCTCATCCCCCTTCCCTTACTCCTCCCCCTCCTCCTCCCCATTCTCTTACCCCTACCCAATTCTCTTTCCCTTTCTCTTACCCCCTCCTCTTTCCATTCCTCCTCATCCCCCTTCTCTTTCCCCTCCTCTTCCCCTTCCTCCTCATTTTCATCCTCCTTCTCTTCCCCATACTCCTCATCCTCCCCTTTTCCACCCTTCTCTTACCCCTCCCCCTCTTTACCCCCTTCTCTTACCCCTCCCCCTCATCTTCCTCTTCTCTTACCCCTCCTCTCTCCCCCCCTCTTCTTCCCCTTCCTTCTCATCCCCTTCTCTTTCCCCTCCCCTCCCCTCTTCCCATTCCTCCTCATTTTCATCCTCCTTCTCTTCCCCCATCCTCCTCTCCTCCTCATCCACCCTTCTCTTACCCCCCCTTTTTACCCCTCCCTCTCCTCTTCCCCTTCTCTTACCCCTCCTCTCTCCCCCCTCCTCTTCCCCGTATGTTACCCCTCCTTTTTGCCTTCCTCCTCATCCCCCCTTCTCTTACCCCTCCCCCTCCTTACTGCTCCGTTCTCTTACTTCTTCTCCCCTACCCTCACCCCCTCCACTTCCCCTTCCCCTTTCTTCTCTCACTCCTCCTCTTCGCCCTCTCCCGTTTACCTCTACTACTTCTACCCCTGCTATTCTCCTCCGTCGCTTAGTTCCCCCCTCCCCGAGGTGCTCCTCCTTGCTCCTCCTCTTCCCCCTCCCCCCCTCTTCCTCCTTCCTCCTAGACCTACTCCTTCCTCCTCTACTTCATCCTCCTTCCTCCTAGCCCTACTCCTTCTCTTTCCTCCTCGTTCTGTTCCTTACTCCTCGCCTTTCTCCTCCTTCCTCCTCGCCCTCCTCCTCCTCCTTCCTCCTCGCCCTCCTTCCTCCTCGCCCTCCTCCTCCTCCTTCCTCCTTGCCCTCCTCCTCCTCCTCCTTCCTCCTTGCCCTCCTATTCCTCCTTCCTCCTCACTATTCTTCTCCATACTCCTCGCCCTCCTCCTTCCTCTTCACCATCCTCCTTCCTCTCCACCCACCTCCTCCTAATTCCTCCTTCCTCCTCGCCTCCTCCTCCTTCCTCTCCACCCTCCTCCTCCTAATTCCTCCTTCCTCCTAGCCCTCCTCCTCCATTCTCCTTGCCCTCCTCTCTCCTCGCCGTCCTCCTCCTCCTTCCTCCTTGCTCTCCTTCAATATATAAGACAACAAAACGTTTTCAGATTCTTTCACACCACTTTCCAGCAACATTTATAATTTATATAAATTATTTTAGGGAAAAATACATAAATTATATATTTAAACATGATATTAGTGTTTAGTGGAATGCATAAGGAGTCAAATTGTGTTAAAAAGAGCGATTTTTAGAAAATTTGGAAAACTACTTTTTTCTGATCATAGAATAACTAAATGTATTTTGAAGGTTTCATTCAGCCATTAAATATCATTCACAATTTATTAATGAGTTTTACAAAAAACACCATATATTTTATATTTAAACATGTAAAAACTATTTGTAATACATTAGGAACAAAATAGTTGCAGAAAAACAATTTATTATAAAACCTATGTGTTTGGATTTTTGGATTAAAAGTTTCTCAAAGGCTGTCCTGCACCATTCTCAATGCAAGTCATTCCAACACCTATGGGAAGAGATAGACGAACGTTTTCTATATGATTATGATTTGTGTTTGCTGGGAGATGCCCTGTACACCAGTTGCAATGTGCTCCTGGCAGTATGGGTTCGAGTCACTTCTGGGGTGTGAGTTTTCAGTTGCTTGTATGCCTGGGGACTATTCAGGCTTGTTCGCATTTGTGTTCCTCACGTGTGCCCCAAAGAAAGAGGTGATTTGATTAAATACTATGCCCAAGACTACCATCAGAGTGCCGGCGGGCTGATGGGCAAATAGCATCGGCTACCATCAGCTTTTGTCTGGTCGTGATTGTCGAGTGGATTAGGTGCCATGTACGCCAGTTACAATGTGCTCATGGCAGTATGATTTCGAGTCACTTCTGGGGTATAAGTTTTCAGTTGCATGTATGCCTGAGGACCATTCAGGCTTGTTAGTGTGGTGGGGTGTGTGGTAGTGTGAAGGGGTGTGTGTGGTAGTGTGGTGTGGGTGTCGATTATTGGGGTGGGGTGTGTGGTAGTGTGGTGTGTTGTAGTGTGGTGGGGTGTGTTATAGTGTGGTGTGGATGTGTGGTAGTGATGTGGTGGGGTGTGTGGTAATGTGGTGGGGTTGATTCGTAGTTTTGTGGGGTTGTGTGGTAGTGTATGGGGTGTGTGGTATTGTGGTGGGGTGTGTGGTAGTGTGGTGGGGTGTGTGGTAGTGGGTGGGGTGTGTGGTAGTGTCGAGAGGTGTGTAGTAGTGTGGTGGGGTTGTGTGGTGGAGTGTGTGGTAGAGTGGTGGGGTTGTGTGGTAGTGTGGTGGAGTGTGTGTTAGTGTGGTGGGGCTGTGTGGTCGTGTGGTGGGGTTTGTGGTAGTGAGATGAGGTGTGTAGTCGTGTGATGGGGTGTGTGGTAGTGTGGTGGGGTTGTGTAGTAGTGTGGTGGGGTGTGTGGTGGTATGGTGGGGTGTGTGGTAGTGTGGTGGGGTGTGTGGTAGTGAGCAGGGGGTGTGTGGTAGTTAGGTGGGGTCGTGTGGTAGTATGGTGGGGTGTGTGGTAGTGTGGTGGGGTTGTGTAGTATAGTGATGGGGTGTGTGGTAGTTTGGTGGGGGTGTGTAATAGTGTGGTGGGGTGTGTGGTAGTGTGTTGGTGAGTGTGGTAGTGTGGGGGGGTAGTGTGGTGGGATTTTAGTAGTGTGGTGGGCTGTGTGGTAGTGAGGTGGGATGTGTGTAGTGTTCTTGGGTGAGTGGTAGTGTGGTGGGGCGTGTAGTAGTGTGGTGAGGTGTGTGGTAGGGTAGTGGGGTATTAAGTAGTGTGGTTGGGTGTGTGGTAGTGTGGTGGGGTTGATTGGTTGTGTGGTGGGGTGAGTAGTACTGTGGTGAAGGTGTGTGGTAGTGTGGTGGGGTTGATTGGTTGTGTGGTGGGGTGAGTAGTACTGTGGTGAAGGTGTGTGGTAGTCTGGAGGGGTGTGTGGTAGTTAGGTGGAGTGTGTGGTAGTTTGGAGGGGTGTATGGTAGTGTGGTGGGGTGTGTGTTAGTGTGATGGGGTGTGTGGTACTGTGGTGGGGTGAGTAGTACTGTGGTGAAGGTGTGTGGTAGTGTGGTGGGGTTGTGTGGTGGGGTGAGTGATAGTGTGGTGGGGTGTGTGGAGGGGTGTGTGATGGGGTTGTGTGGTAGTGTGGTGGGGTGTGTGGTAGTGTGATGGTGAGTGTGGTAGTGTGGGGGGTAGTGTGGTGGGATTTTGGTAGTGTGTTGGGGTGTGTGGTAGTGTGGTGGGATGTGTAGTAGTGTGGTGAGGTGTGTGGTAGGGTAGTGGAGTATTTAGTAGTGTGGTTGGGTGTGTGGTAGTGTGGTGGGGTTGATTGGTTGTGTGGTGGGTTGTGTGGTAGTATGGTGGGGTGTGTGGTAGTGTGGTGGGATTGTATTGTAGGATGGTGGGGTTTGTGGTTGTGTTATGGGGTGTATGGTAGTGTGGTGGGGTGTGTGGTATTGTGGTGGGGTGTTTGGTAGTGTGGTGGGGTGTGCAGTAGTGTGGTGGGGTGTGTGATAGTGTCGTGGGGAGTGTGGTAGTGGGGGGCGTGGTAATGTGGTAGTGTGACGGGGTGTGTGGCAGTGTAGTGGGGTGTTTGGTAGTGTGGTGGGGTGTGTGGTACTGTGGTGGGGTGTGTGTAGTGTTCTGGGGTGTGTGGTAGTGTTGTGAGGTGTGTGGTAGTGTGGTGGGGCTGTGTGGTGGGGTTGTATGGTACTGTTGTTGGGTTATGTGGTAGTGTGGAGTAGTGTAAAAGGAGACAGATGGGGAATTGATTTTCAGAAACGGTTGGTCACTTCCATGCCGACTCGACTCTCGGGGGCCAGATCGACCAACAACTTATTTTAGATGGTTAGGTTAGGGCACAGTCAGCGCGCACCTGGCTGGCTGGCGGGGGTGGGGTGGTCCGTTCCCCCCTGGGGTCCCGGGGGCCCACCACCCAGGGTGTACCTGAGGAACTGGTGGCCTATCCTAACCTGTTTTTTTCACTTTTTTGTCGCTTTGCTTTAAGATGAGTCTAAGGCCTCAAAAAGGGGGTCTCTACTTATGAGAGGTATCGAGGATGAATGTTCAATAGATGAAAACCAAAAAATACACTGGTGAAAGGCATATAAACGTTTTTGGAGTATTTTAATGGCATGAGCAAAAATTCACGATTTGGCCCGGGGGTGTTACGAGAGTACTATGGTATCAATTTGGGGGCTCCTACTTATGAATAGATCAGAGGGTGAATGTTCAATAGATTCAAACCAAGAAACAGAGTTGAAAGCGAATATAGAAGTTTTTGGAGTACTTTAATGAGGTTATGACTGAATAGTACAGGGAGCCCTTGGCACAGCTCCATTTTCTGTAATGGTCAGAGGTGAGCGGTGAGAACGGGGCGCGATTTTTTGACCAATCAGGAGCCGAGTAGAAAAATTCTCTTTCTCTCTCGGGGTCATGGGCCAATCAGGTGAAATTTTCCTTATATGCCGCGGGGGTGTCACGTGACATGACGTCGGCAATAGGGACCCCCTGCCTATGATTACCCCAGTGGGGTCAAGCATAGAAGGGGGGGTCAAGATTCCTTACAAAGACCAAGTTGGATATATAGGTGTAGTAAGCCTTATCTTGAATTTGCATGATACTGTGGGGTACATTGACATGAAGGGCGAGTCATAGAACAGGATCTACATGTGAGGTGGGTCATATTAGGGTTTTAAAGAAGTTAAGATAGCTTTAACCCTTAACATGCTCGGGGTTTAATATCCTGCCATCCCCACAGGCGCATGTCATTTTGAAAAAAAAAAAAATTATTTTTTCTTTCTAACCTGTTAATTTGTGTTCACTGATCACGGGAAAAATAAAAAAAAAATCGTAAGTGGCATATATTGCCCGCTATAGGGCGGGGAAGTCTGGCGAATTATAGGCGCTGACTCAGCGTGCGTCCCAGGCGGTCTGTTGCTCGCAAGCTGTCAGGCCAGAGTTGCCACAAAGAGATAATTACCGAATTATTTCAATGTCTCTGATTGATTTTTCATACTTTTTTTGCTGTAATATTATTCAATAGTGTGTAGTTTGATATATTTATATAATAAAATGAGTGAATCATTGCTGTACTCAAAAATATGGTGTGCATATTGTTGATTCAATTATGTTCATCAATCAGTGAACAAATACTTTGTCGGTTATTACACTATAAGCACAAGTTATATATAAGAATTTGCATGTTTTGTTCACTATAACGAACCACTAAGTAGCTATTATGAGTCAAAAAGTAATGAGGAGTGACCGCCGTGTACCAGCCAGCCACTCCCGCCCTCCCTCCAGTCATCTGACTCACCCTCATTCTCCTCCCACAAAAATGTTTTTGCTATAATTCACTATATAGAGACATTATATATAAGTATCTACGTGTTTTGTTCACCATAACTGTACATCTAAGCTTGTATGGTGAGTAAAGGCACAGAGATGTGGCTACTCACACAGTCAGCTGATCAGCGGCCGCCCTCAAGGTCAGACGCACTAATATTTCTCCTCCAACAATACTGTGTGGTGTTATTACGCTACATATCTTATATACAGACGTTATATATAAGTATCTACATGTTTTGTTCACCATAACTGTACATCTAAGCTTGTATGGTGAGTAAAGGCACAGAGATGTGGCTACTCACACAGTCAGCTGATCGGCGGCCGCCCTCAAGGCCAGACGCACTAATATTTCTCCTCCAACAATACTGTGTGGTGTTATTATGCTATATACACACATTATATATCAATATCTACCTGTTTTATTCATCATACTTGTACAAATAAACTGGTATGGTGCCCAAAGACCATCGTGGTAACCAGTAAACAACACCGTCGTCTGCACGGTGGCGTCGTGCAGACGACGCCACCGCCCTCACCAATATGGCGGCTCCAAACCTTCTCTTGCTGTTTATACCCTCTATACGCACGTTATATATAAGTATCTACATTTGTGTTCACCATAGCGAACCACTAAGCTGGTATGGTGAGTGCAGTCAATAAAAGGTGGCCACACACAGTCAAAAAACATCGCCACCACCCTCCCTCTCACAGCATTACACCTTCCATGGCGCACAGCGCTAAATATCACCAGAATCCAGCTATTATCAGAACCCTGGTCAGTTTTATCACAGTCAGGGGTCTTCTGTAATAATATCATCGCTACATAATAGCATGAACAAGTATAATTTGGCATTTTTAGGCGATGCTGTGGTCACAAGCTGAACAGCAGTGCTGTTAGCTCATGCTGCGTGCGTCAGGCTTGGTTGCTCACTCAATACTGAGGCCAATAACACCCGGGAGATTGGCCCACGATTTTTAAAAAAAACGGCGTCTGTTTACAAGAGCCCTGATGAAGGTGTGGTGAACCCTGTGTATCCGCAGGCTGTTTAAATCTTGCGTAGTACTCCAACACATCATATGATGTGATGCGCAGTTTACTGGAACAACGTCCAGCACGTCATATGACGTGATGCGCACTTTAAGGGTTAAAGAGTCCTGTGTGCTTGAATGTGGCTAAATGTTCAGTTAATAATTCTCGTGTTTTGAATCTGAATGAGGGGTCCTAGTTTGCGTTCTAGTCGTAAAATGAGTTCCTTAGTATATTTGCTATGGAAAATGAGCTTTCAGTACTCTATATAATTTGAAATGAGGTCAAGAAAGACATGTTTATGTGCGAGAAGAGTCAGGTTGGAGACTTTATTCCAGTCATCCCCCCTTGGCTTTGCAATGTTTTCTGTAGCTAAAGTAAAGATTCCATTTTTTGTGGCATTCAGTTGATTACTGGTGAAAAAGGCATGCTTGCATTTGTATCTCTCTAACCTGTTTATAGATTTTATAGATACATTTTTCAGGCCTCAAATTAGATTTTAATATGAAAAATAGCATCAAATGTATGTCTATCTTTTGTAATAAACGTTACAAGCATTAACAATACCTGTGATATTTCATAGAAAACGAAAAGAAGGTTAAATAGTGGGGCCTCAGCCATATTGTGTTGGGTTTGACACTCCAAACATTAATTTGACACTCGTAAATATACTATAAAGGAAAGTAGTTGAGTGATTTAAGCAATTAAATATGTACTAGGAATCTGTTCATATTCTGTATTAAATTGCATTATTTAACATCATAACAGTTTGCAGCTATTGTGGTGGGGGGCCCAATAACTTCATATAACGCATCGACTTTCACTATCTGTTGCTATGAAATGCTTTTTGAAATCATGTGTTAAAATTTAAAAGTCGACTCCATCAGTTGCCATTTATGTCAGTGCCGTGGTATATCAAGCGCAAAGGTTTTCAGAAAATGTTACACCTCCACCTTTCAAAAAGTGAAAAGATGAATTCATTTTGGCATTACTGTCATTACTTTGGAAGTTTTTTTAATGATAGCACATGATTAAACAAACTCGCTCGCAAAAACAAACTCATTTTTTTTTTGTTCAACTTACACAAATAAACCCAGGGCTTTCACATTCGTGCAAAATACTTAGTCCCCCCTAAACTTAAAACAGTTGCACAATCTTACTCAAACACATTGCTAAACTCTTATACACAAACAAAAACTCAATTTTTAACTTACACAAATAAACACGGGTTTTGCACATTCACACAAAAAAATGCTTAGTCCCCCCTAGACTTGAACACTCACAATCTTACGGTGCTTTAATTGCCAAAGCCTTCCAAACCTGCACTGGGTCGTTAGTCATACATAGAATCAGGGAGAAAAATATCTGCTTCAATATATAAAAAAAATAATACAACTCTTGAATAAATAGTCCAACCACTTGGGCTGGACGGTAGAGCGACAACCTTACTTCATGCAGGTCGGCGTTCAATCTCCTGACCATCCAAGTGGTTGGGCCACCATTCCTTCCTCCCATCTTATTCCCAAATCCTTATCCTGACTCCTTGCCAGTGCTACATGGGCGTAATGGCTTGGCGCTTTCTCCTGATAGTTCCATTCCATTCCATTCTTGACTAAATAACTAGCATTAAGTTTTAAGTCAATCTAATATCCCTATCTCACGGCCCCCCAGAACTCTGCACATTCCCGCCCTCCAACAAATTCCAAAGCCTTACAAGAGCCCACTCCAGTCACTCACGCGGCAATAGACATGTTTTTCGCCCAACTGTATTTATTTAAAATAATAATATGTCAGATAGAAAGAGTTTCGCATTGCTATTATATTTACCTTATAAAGCCTCTCTATAAAAATGATATGCCACTGCGTATTATGATTGTTTTATAATAAATATTGCATAAATACTTACACGATTTCAGAAACAAAAAATTATTTTAATTAGCCATGTTTGGAAAGCATCATCGTTACGATAAATACAAACTTTTAAAACTTACTAAAAAGATATATCTCATAGAGGAAGATTTATTCTTCAGGATATATGTTATTGTTTAAGAGTTTCATTCTATATAAAAAAGTTGCCAATGTTATCAAAACTCTGGCCACAATTTTTTTTTTTTTAAAGGTTTTCCAAGGGAGTAAATCTTGCTTTCTCCCACGTGTTTCCTCATTTGGACTGGATGCAGAGTAACCTTCGTGCAAGTCCTGACTCAGTTCCCCAACGTCCAAACTATTGGACATTGCAAAATTTCACTAAATAATGCGGTATTTTAGTTGCCCCCTCTAATTATAGAGATTTTAATCTCTAAACATTTGAGTGCCAAGAACAACTCTCGTGCAGGCCCGCGTTCAGTCCCCGACGTTCAAGCTTTTTGCTATAGTAAATGTCTCTAAAAATGAGGCGTATCTCGCCCTGACCAACTGTTTTTGGCTTAATTGTAACCCATCCAGCTGCAGTCTGCTGGATAGAAGGGCAGTGGGCCTGATAAAAATAAAAAAAAATAAAAAACATAAATTGTTAGACTAGCTCTTTACATATGCTAGTTGTTTAATTTATTAACTGCTACTAATGCGATGATGATGCAAGAGGAGCCAGTACACATCTATGGATCAACCAATAAAAGCAGCAGACTTCTTTCTAGATGTTACTACTGCTCAGCTTAGCCCCCCCACTGGATGGGCGGCAGTGCGAAGGAAAAACAGATAAATTATGACACTAGTTCGCCACATATCCCAGTCTTGGTTTTAATTTAGAAACTGCACTTGCGGTCTTTCTCGTGCCCCATTGTTGATGTGTGACAATGACCATTGAATTTAAAAAAAAAAAAACTAGCTCATTAAGATTGCGAAAACTTTCTTTAGCTAAATGAATTGTGTAGGTTCTGACTCTGAGGCCCATTATGCAGCCCTTTTCCGCTATTGCCCGCAAGATGGGATTGATTGATTGATGCCCAGCAAACAATTTTAGGTTGCCACAACATATCTGGAAAGTATTTGAAAGGATTGGAAACGTTTGTTATATCGTATCAGATACGATATTGTGTGTGGACTTAAATAGGTTTCCAAAACTTATAACCAAGACATATGTATCTAACACTAATTTGAGATGTTGTGGCAACTTTACACTCCTAACATGAGTCATTCATAATCCATTCAAACACCAATATGAATCTCTTGTGAAAGGTTTGAGCCTTATCTGAACCCTTTTCACATCTTTGTGTTTAAAGTTAAATTTCTTGAAATTAAATTATATTATTTTATATTATATTATATTATTTTTATTCTATTTTATTTTATAATGTATTATCATTTTTCTTATATTTTTTATATTATATTATTGTTTTCAATTTAAATATTAAAACCAATTTAAGGGTAAAAAAAACTAATAATTTATATTTCTTTTATTATTTACTAACAAATCAGCAAAAATACAAAAACATATGACCTATATAATTATATATATAATATATATATAAATAATATGTATATATAAATAATTTATATAATATATAAGAATGTAGTGTAATAGTATATATATTATATATATATTATATATATATATATATATATATATATATATATATATATATATATATATATATATATATATATATATATATATATATATATATAAATAATATATTTATATATAAATAATATATTTATATATAAATAATATATTTATATATAAATAATATATTTATATATAAATAATATTTATATATATAAATAATACATTTATATATAAATAATATATTTATATATAAATAATATATTTATAAATAATATATTTATATATAAATAATATATATTAGTATATTTTGGTAGCAGTCTTTCCTGTAGACATATATTATTAAATATGACCGAAAAAGTAAGATTAATAATTCTAACACGAATTTTCTCAATCTTTCGTACATTACGCTTCACTGTTGGAGGTAAATCAAAAATCAATTCTCCAAAATTCATTTTTATTTCTAGTCTGACGCAACACGGGCGCGTTTCGTAAAACTTATTACATTTTCAAAGACTTTAGTTCACAAATACACAACTGAATAGAACTTACGTATCTCCGATTTTATATCTACATTTGAGTGAGGTGGAAGGGGTGATGTGGCATTAACACAAGACAGAACAAAATGTGGTATTAATAGGGTATTAATTTCATCAACACAAGACAGAACAAGAGTATTAATAGGGTATTAATTTCATCAACACAAAACAATGGATATTGAATAGAAGTGTTTGTAGAAAGCCTATTGGTCCATATTGATGCTTCTATATTGGAGCGGAGTCTTGAGGTGGGTTGAATATAGTTGTGCAATAATTGGCTGTTGATTGCTGGTGTTGACTTCTTGATGTGTAGTGCCTCGCAAACGTCAAGCCGCCTGCTATCGCTGTATCTATCGATGATTTCTGTGTTGTTTACTAGGATTTCTCTGGCGATGGTTTGGTTGTGGGAAGAGATTATATGTTGCTTAATGGAGCCCTGTTGCTTATGCATCGTTAAACGCCTAGAAAGAGATGTTGTTGTCTTGCCTATATACTGGGTTTTTTGGAGCTTACAGTCCCCAAGTGGGCATTTGAAGGCATAGACGACGTTAGTCTCTTTTAAAGCGTTCTGTTTTGTGTCTGGAGAGTTTCTCATGAGTAGGCTGGCCGTTTTTCTGGTTTTATAGTAAATCGTCAGTTGTATCCTCTGATTTTTGTCTGTAGGGATAACAGTCGCTGTCGCTAACAGCGACTGTTAGCGACTGGGCAGTCGTTAACAGCGACTGCCCAGACAGGTACAAGAGGAGTGTTGTTAACGCATATGTCGACCGTGCTCTCAGCCACAGCTCAGAATGGAAGCAAGTCGACGAAGAACTCTGTAGGGTAAGGCAGGTCCTAGTCAATAACGTCTTCTCCAATGGTTTCGTCGAAGACATCATAAGAAGGAAAGTGAAAAGCCATGCAACCTCTGAAGAGACAACTAACACAACACGTATACCCCCTATTAGACTATTTTACAGGAACTTCTTTTCCACAGCTCATAAAACGGAGGAAAGGGTCCTGAAAGATATTGTTAATAGAAACGTTATCCCTACAGACAAAAATCAGAGGATACAACTGACGATTTACTATAAAACCAGAAAAACGGCCAGCCTACTCATGAGAAACTCTCCAGACACAAAACAGAACGCTTTAAAAGAGACTAACGTCGTCTATGCCTTCAAATGCCCACTTGGGGACTGTAAGCTCCAAAAAACCCAGTATATAGGCAAGACAACAACATCTCTTTCGAGGCGTTTAACGATGCATAAACAACAGGGCTCCATTAAGGAACATATAATCTCTTCCCACAACCAAACCATCGCCAGAGAAATCCTAGTAAACAACACAGAAATCATCGATAGATACAGCGATAGCAGGCGGCTTGACGTTTGCGAGGCACTACACATCAAGAAGTCAACACCAGCAATCAACAGCCAATTATTGCACAACTATATTCTTCCCACCTCAAGACTCCGCTCCAATATAGAAGCATCAAGAAATATGGACCAATAGGCTTTCTACAAACACTTCTATTCAATATCCATTGTTTCGTGTTCTGTCTTGTGTTGATGAAATTAATACCCTATTAATACTCTTGTTCTGTCTTGTGTTGATGAAATTAATACCCTATTAATACCACATTTTGTTCTGTCTTGTGTTAATGCCACATCACCCCTTCCACCTCACTCAAATGTAGATATAAAATCGGAGATACGTAAGTTCTATTCAGTTGTGTATTTGTGAACTAAAGTCTTTGAAAATGTAATAAGTTTTACGAAACGCGCCCGTGTCGCGTCAGACTAGAAATAAAAATGAATTTTGGAGAATTGATTTTTGATTTACCTCCAACAGTGAAGCGTAATGTACGAAAGATTGAGAAAATTCGTGTTAGAATTATTAATCTTACTTTTTCGGTCATATTTAATAATATAAATAATATATATATAAATTATATATATATATAAATAATATATATATATAAATAATATATATATATAAATAATATATATATATATATATATATATAAATAATATATATATATATATATATATATAAATAAAATATATATATATATATATATATATATATATATATATATATATATATATATATATATATATATAATATATATATATATATATATATATATATATATATATATATATATATATATATATATATATATATAAATAATATATATATATAAATAATATATATATATAAATAATATATATATATAAATAATATATATATAAATAATATATATATATATAAATAATATATATATGATAACCATCTTTGTAACCTATATGTAACTCCCTCTTTGTAACAAAGTTCAAATAAAGCAAATATATATGTGTACATACAAAAGAATGGGGGTGGTAGAAGATAATATTAGTGTTTAGTGAGTGACCACAAGGTCTCCTCTGAATACTTTTTATTTTCTTCTCCGAGGCTATGGGTCCCCACATTGGCACCAGAGGTCTTCCTCACAAACTTTTTATATAATATATATATATATATATATATATATATATATATATATATATATATATATATAAATAATATATATATAAAGGTAAAATTAGCTAGTTATACGTAGATATATGATAACTAACCAACCCTACCAAACCTAACCTAACCTATATATATATATATATATATATATATATATATATATATATATATATATATATATATATATATATATATATATATAAATATATATATATATATATATATATATATATGTCGTACCTAGTAGCCAGAACTCACTTTTTGGCCTACTATGCATGGCCCGATTTGCCTAATAAGCCAAGTTTTCATGAATTAATTGTTTTTCGACTACCTAACCTACCTAACCTAACCTAACCTAACTTTTTCGGCTACCTAACCAAACCTAACCTATAAAGATAGGTTAGGTTAGGTTAGGTAGGGTTGGTTAGGTTCGGTCATATATCTACGTTAATTTTAACTCCAATAAAAAAAAATTGACCTCATACATAATGAAATGGGTAGCTTTATCATTTCATAAGAAAAAAATTAGAAAAAATATATTAATTCAGGAAAACTTGGCTTATTAGGCAAATCGGGCCATGCATAGTAGGCCAAAAAGTGAGTTCTGGCTACTAGGTACGACATATATATATATATATATATATATATATATATATATGTATATATATATATATATTTATATATATATATATATATATATATATATATATATATATATATATATATATATATATATATATATATATATATATATGTATATATATATTATAATATATATACACACATATATATATATAGGTTATATATAGGAATCTATGTGTCTATATATAGACACATATAGATTCTTCTATATAGACATTAGAGAAGATTCTGCGGTACGCCATGCACCAGGCTCGCCACCATTTTCAGTAATCTTCATATCCAAGTCTGCTGTGTGATGCACATGTCTTCTTGCT
Source organism: Procambarus clarkii (assembly GCF_040958095.1). Classification (NCBI taxonomy): domain Eukaryota; kingdom Metazoa; phylum Arthropoda; class Malacostraca; order Decapoda; family Cambaridae; genus Procambarus; species Procambarus clarkii. Next base: position 919,918 of record NW_027189133.1, read on the forward strand.
TCACCACCCTGTAATGAAATATTGTTTGTTACTAATTGTTTTCAATAATACATTATTTTATTATATAATATTTAATTTATTAATTAAAATCCTTTTCCATATTATAGAAAAAAAACTAAAACAAGAATCTATATAAAACTATAGATTAGAATAGAATAGAATAATAAAATAGAATCTATATAGAATCTATATATCATATATATATTTATATAAATAAATAGATATATATAAATATATATATATATATATATATATATATATATATATATATATATATATATATATATATATATATATATATATATATATATATATTTATATATATATATTATAATAATAATAATAATAATAATAATAATAATTTTTATTTAGGCAAAGGTACATACATAAAGAGATTTTACAAAGTTTGTTGGCTTTATAGATAGAGCTAGTACATACAATGCCTAAAGCCACTATTACGCAAAGCGTTTCGGGCAGGAAAAAACACTACTGACTAAAGCTTAAAACTAATGGGTAAAAAGAAAAAAATGCATTGAGTACAAATAAAAATAGAGGTAAAAGAGGGGGGGAACATTGTTGAAAAAACAGCACAAATACAATTATAAATTATTACAGAAAATTACATTAAAACAGCGTTGATTTGTAAAACAAAAAAAAAAAACAAAAAACATACATGGGTTGACAATAGAAGGGTAAGGTAGGTTACATGGAATTTATTAGGTATAGCTTCGTTTTTAACTTAAACTGGTTGAGAGAGGTACTGTCTTTAACATGGTTGGGAAGGTCATTCCACATCCTGGGCCCCTTGATTTGTAGAGCATTTCTGGTTTGATTAAGTCGTACTCTAGGAATATCAAAACTGTATTTATTTCTGGTGTGGTGCTCATGGGTTCTGTTACAACCTTCTATGAAGCTTTTGAGATCAGGATTGGCATTACAATTTAGCGTTTTGTATATGTATAATACACATGAGTGAATGTGCAGTGACTTAATGTCTAACATATTCAGAGATTTGAGTAGGGGTACCGAGTGATGTCTGGGGCCAGAGTTGGATATTGACCTAATAGCAGCTTTGTGTTGAGTAATTAGAGGACGTAAGTGATTTTGGGTAGTAGAGCCCCAAGCACAAATACCATAGTTGAGATATGGATAGATAAGGGAGTAATAGAGAGTCACCAGGGCAGGGCGTGGTACATAATATCTGATCTTAGAAAGAATGCCCACAGTTTTTGAAACTTTTTTTGATATGTTTAGAATGTGTCCCTGGAAATTCAGCTTGTGGTCAATGAGAATGCCAAGGAATTTGCCATCTAATTTGTTACAAATTTGGGTATTGTTTATTTTGAGATTTATTTGATTAGAGGATTTATTGCCAAACAGAATATAGAAAGTTTTGTCAATGTTAAGGGTGAGTTTGTTGGCAGTTAGCCACAGATGGACTTTATTTAGCTCAGTATTTACTGTGGCATTTAGAGCAAGGGGATCAGGACTGGAGTAAATGAAGGTTGTGTCGTCAGCAAATAGGATTGGTTTGAGGTGTTGGGAGGCATTTGGAAGGTCATTAATGTAGATGAGAAAGAGGAGAGGGCCAAGTATGCTGCCCTGGGGAACACCAATGTTGATGGGTAGGGTGGGCGAAATTGTATTATTCACAGAAACACATTGGAGCCTGTCAGTAAGGAAGGATTTGAGGTATTGTAGGGAGTGTCCTCTGACACCATAATGATGTAATTTAAGTAATTTATTATTATATCCTGCATTATTCCAGCCCATTATTAGAGATAGTAGCCACCTCTTATTTTGGTTTTCTTTCATTATTAGTGCTCAGAAAATTAAATATATCTACATATTTAGTCAAAATCAGTTACATTATTTTATCTTATTCATAGCATAAATGTTCTCAAAGATTACTAAAAAGAAATTGAATTAGACTACAGCAAATTGGCAAACTTTACCTTGTATCTAATTCCACCGAGTTTGTTTGGGGCGTTCTTCAACATATCAGCAATACTTGTCTCAACATCTCTTTCAGTTGCATTAGTGTGGGTGTTGATACAGGCTTCTGGAAATTTATAAGAATTAATTAATATATATAATTATAATTCACTTTGCCATTCCCCATTCCACAGTCCTCTCGTCCTTCCCACTTCCCCGTCCCCACATCATCCCCACTATTCCCACTTCTCTGTCCCATCGTCCTCCTTACCATTTTCCCCTCCCCTGTCCCTTCTTCCTCCCCCGCCATCTCCCATTCACCTGTCCCTTTGTCCTCCCCAGCATTCCCCTGTCCCCACCATCACCAACTCCCCAGTCCCCTCGTCCTCCCCACCATTACCCTCTCCTCTGTCCCCTCGTCTTCCCCACCATCCCCCCCCCTCTCGTCCTCCCCATCATTCCAAACTACCTCATCCGATGCATTCTATAATGGTCTGATGCTTCCATCAGAAAATTGGGAACATCAAATGATCTGATATTCCCATCACTGAAAAATAAGAACAGCTAAAAAAATGAAATGAAAAAATAAAAAAATAAACTATACTCATGAAATGAACAGTATGGTAAACAACACAGCTCAATTTCAATGCAATGTCACACAAAATTATTAAATCGAAATGAAAATAAATTGAAATCTATGAAAATTCAAATTATCAATGCAATCGGAAATATTGAAATAATATCGCAACATAATATAGTGTGGGTTGCTCTTACGTGCAACAGACGGTGCTGTTTTTCAAAAAAGGCATGGTTTTACCTGTCACAAGTGTGGCATCTATACTTATACTCACGAAATGAACGGTATGGTAAACAACATAGCTCAATTGCAATGCAATGTCACAATAACATTTAATAACAATAATCACAATAACATTTAAATATACTTTAAGATATAATCTACAAGAAAATAAGAACATTGAAACGGTTCATGAACTCGATTTCAATAAAGGACACTATGGGGAACTTTGAAAAACAGTTAATGAGTATAATTAGACAGACTTGCTGCTAGGCAGAGGAGTAAATAATGAGATATATGGCCAATTTTGCAAAATATACGGCACACAAACATTCATACCCAAACAAAGCAAAATGCTAGGTAAGAACAAAGCAGTTGGCCCGTAGGGGAAAGGAGATACCCACAAGACTGGAATACAAGTCATTAACAAGCACACAAGTACTACACCACACAACAACCGCACTACTACCAGAACTGGACGAATCACTACCAAAACAACACATTGCACATCACTACCAAAACAACACAACACAACACAAGCATTGGCAAAGAATTATAGACCAGTTGCACTAACATCCCACATAATAAAATTATTTGAGAGTGATCAGGAGTCAGGTTACTAGTTTTATAGAGACCAATGACCTCCACAATCCAGGCCAACATGGATTTAGAGCAGGAAGATATTGAAATACCTCTTACAGCTATCTCTCATATCCTCTACTTGTACAGTACAGCTACTTGACCATTACGACAAAATCACTGAGATATGAGATAATGATGACACTAACCTCATCTACTCAGACTCCAACCCACTCATATTAAATAATGATGTAAACAATAAATTAAAAAAAAATCCACTTATTAATGTCAACCAACAAACTCACACTAAACATAGAAAGGACCTACAACATCTTACTTGGGAGCAAATCAACAAATGCAATTCATCTACAGTTACACAATGTTAACATCAGAAATAAAAAAGATGGTAAGTTCCTTGGTCTATACTTAGATCTGCCCGAAACGCTATGAGTGCTAGTTGCTTTACAAGAATGTATAACTTCAAGTCATTGTACTCTCCCCCAATGTACCTTCTTGTATATAAAGAAAAAATAAATAAATAAACAAACACATAATAAATCAATACTTACTAAATTTTGTCTATTATGTAGCAAAGAAGCAGGTCTACGGAAGGCTTTTCTGTTGAGTTCGAAGCCCAGATTACTCGTGGTCTCTGAAATAAGTTAAGATTATAAGTATAAAATTTATAAAACCAAATAATAAATCCGGTATTGCTCAATTTCAGATGCAGACGTACGGAATGATATATCAGACTGTCAGCATGGTATTCGATCTGGAAGGTCCAGTGTAACGAATTTACTCAGTTTCTATGATCGAGCCACAGAGATCTATAAAGAATTCTGATCAAGAAAGAGATCTAGGGGTGGTTTTAGATAGAAAACTATAACCTGAGGATCATATTAAGAACATTCTGCGAGGGGCCTATGCTACACTTTTTAACTTTAGAATTGCTTTTAACCCTTAACATGCTCGGGGTCTAATATCCTGCTATCCACACAGGCGCATGTCATTTTGAAAAAAAAACAAATTTTTTTTTTTTGCTAATCTGTTAAGTTCTGTTCACTGATCACGGGAAAAATAAAAAAAAAATTCTATTGTACTTACTTTTGTTGCAATAGAGCCGAGAAGCTCTGCGATGACGTCACAATCTGCATGGTCGCTCATGCAGTACACGCCCGGGAGATGTTGCGCGCGGTCCTCAAACAGCCAGAGTTGCCACAAATATATTTTCGCGCTATTTATTTACAATGTCTAAGCGCATTTTATCTAATTTTTTTCACTAATTGTGTTTCAAATACTGTTTGAACATATTTTGTATCAATAATTGTTGCATATTTGAGTATACACAGGCGCACACAAATGTTTTCAATTACGGCAATATAATATGTCATTACAGTCTATTATATTATATGTTCTGCTTATATGTTTACATATTTACACACTCGCACACGCTATACACACTTTGAAGCACACTTAGAAGATTTCTAGACTGTGGTAGTCATTGAAGCAGTCGACAGCACATAATGGGATACCACACGTTTCACACCATGTTTGCACAAGCTTCCGTTTCTTGTCTCTACGTGTCGTTGTTTTACACACCAAGCAATCACGTTGGGCTATTGCACGCTTCACACCAGGTGGCAAATACTTAAGTTTGTGTGCTAGGAAGCCTTCAGTGTGAGCGAGGCGTGGAGTACCAGCATGCTGCAACAGTGGGTTTATGATGGGCCGCTGAATACCTGGGACATCTTTTGCAAACTTTCCTAATAACTGTATTGCAGCATCAAATACAAAGTCACGGAAAGTGGGCTTACGTCCAGTTCTCACAAGGTACATGTTGAAACAGTTCAGCATGCTCATGTCCACAAGATGGAAGAACACTTTTTTCGTCCACCTACATGTCTTCCGCACACACTCTGCAGTGCCAATCATCATGTCTGATTTATCAATCAACCGCATGTTGATATTATAGTCTAAAACACAGTCTGGCTTATATAGTGGTGCGTTTGTTTTATGGCTCACTTTCCCACTGTTCACCATTGTTCCATCATGAATTGTTGTCAACAAGTTCACCTCTCTTTTGTCTTTCCACCGAACTGACAGAATGTTATCACTTTTCCTTCTCTGACACTCACCAACTGCAATGTCGTTGTCAAACACAGGCATTTCCCTTCGTTGTGGCTTTACTGTACCAACCAATCCGGTTCTATTTTCTAGCAAGAACCGAGCTAGCAAGGGACTTGTATAGTAATTATCTGTGTATAAAATGTGTCCCTTGTTCATCCACGGAGCCATGATGGTCTTCACTACACTCCCCGAGAATCCATGTTCGTCGTTACCGGGAATGTCTACATCACTAGCCGAGTACAGAATCATGTGTAACACGTATCCTGTCTCACAATCACAAAGAACAAAAAATTTCAGGCCAAATCGGTTTCGTTTTGAGGGAATGTACTGTTTGAATGGAACACGTCCCTTGAAAAGTATGAGAGATTCATCAACCACCAGCTTCTGTGCTGGTACGTAAAAATCTCTGAATTTTCCAATAACATCGTTCATGTAGTGCCTCACTCGCCACAGTCTATCATCAGGTGTTCGGTCCTGAACACTTCCAAAATGTAGACACCTGAGGAGTATCTGAAACCTGTCTCGTGACATATATTTCCCGAATAAAGGTGTTGGTATTGTCTTGTCCTTGCTCCAATAGTCATTTATTGCATGTTTGTGACAGTGCTTCATCAACAAACAGAGTGCCAAAAACACATACATTTCCGCCACTGTGGTATTTTTCCAACGATGCAGTCGTGAAAATTCTGTGATTTCCCTCACAATCAGGTAAGCAGCATGCAGGTTCGTTTGGTGTACAATGTATTCCATGAGTGGTTCATCATAGAATGCTGTAAAATATTCCATCTCAGCCATGTCCTCACCTTGATTAGGGAAAAGGTTTGTAATCCCTACATCTTTATCGTCAAAGTGAGGAATATTAGGAATAAAATCGTCACCATCACTCCACTCAAGTATACCAGGCGTCCTGCGAGATGCAGAGGAAGGACGGCGAGGAAGCGATGCATACCGGCGACCAGGAGCTGAATACCGTCTGCGAGAAGCACGGCGGCTACGTGCACGTGAGGTGGGTGCACGTGAGGTGGGTGCACGTGAGGTGGATGCACGTGAGGTGGATGCACTTGAGGTGGATGCACGTGAGGTGGATGCACGTGAGGTGGATGCACGTGAGGTGGATGCACGTGAACACGAGGGTCTTGGTCCCTCATGTGGTGCCATGCGGTGGCGCTTGGCTGGGCGAGATGCTGCTGACGCGACAATTTCTCGCCCAGTTACACCACTGGTACCAGCCACAGGCTCAATAAAACTTTGATCTGAGTCACTAAACCCAGAAAAGGAGTCACCTCCCTCTGACTCGTCACCCTCAAACAGAAAATATCCACAGGAACTGTGAGGTCGTGGTAGAAAATGGGCGAGGAGGCATGGGAGAGCGTATAGGCCTCGCCATGGCATGGCGGTCATTTTCACTTTCACTGCTGCTGCTACTATCTCCCGACAACTGTGTATAATCCTCATCGTTGTCTGAATCGTCAAACACACTTTCTTCACCTTCAGAGAATAATTCGTGGGCTATTTGCTCTGGGGTGAGGGACTGAGTGATGCGTGCTCGTGAGGCGTTTGACCGTGCGCTCGCCATGGTGACTCTCGCTAAACTGAGGCCTCCCATGCCATCGGAGCGTGAGCTGGATTTTTTTTCAAAATGGCCGCTGTTTACTAGAGCCCCTGGGCAGCGTATGGGACCCCCAGCTACACCGCGGGCCATTCAAATCGTGCGCGGTACCCATACACTTCATATGAAGTGAAGCGCAGTTGACTGGTAAAACGATTTACACTTCATATGAAGTGATGCGCACTTTAAGGGTTAAATACATGGGTCAAAAAGTTTTAAAAGTTTTAAAAGTTTTTTAAACCTCTCGTGTATCATGAGTGTGTTAAAGCTTCAGATGGTGCATTCAGATGATGAATATTACCTAGTTCCTTCATCTGGGAAGAATGAACACATATTGGTGCATTCGGATGATAAAAACTAACTACTGTAGTTCAATTGATCAACAGACTGTATATCATATGCAGACTGTATGTGGATCTGCGGGCCACTCCAAACAACAGCCTGGTGGACCAAGCTCCACCAGGCCTAAAGCACAAAGTGATATAGATGTGATAGAGAAACTAGGTTAAATGGAGGAGTAGGTCTGTATATTAAACAGCACCTGACGTGCACAGAGCTACTAAACTCAATGTGGTGGTAGAGTGGTGGGGGGGGGGGGGGGAAACATTGCAGAAAAAAACAAAAATACAATTTGGTCAACAAAACAGCATTGTTTAAAATAGAAGACATGGGTTGACATTTTGGGGGTAAGGTAGGTTACATTGAGTTAATTAGTTAGTACTTAGTTTTTATCTTAAACTGGTTGGGAGAGGTACAGTGTTGCTGTGCTGGTGAAAGAACACCTAAAGGTAAATTAAATAATGATTGCGAATCCACAAGAAGTTGACATAATAGCGCTAGAGATCTGCAATCAGGATGATAAACTTTCCTTAAGGAATTTGACAAACACTTGCTGATAGGACATGAAGTAAATGAAATGTATGTCAAGTTTTGTGAAATATATGATAAAAGCACAACAAAATTTGTACCAAAGGAGAGATGCAGAACTAGGAAAAGGGGTTTGTTCAACAGAAATTGCGAGAGGGCCTGAGACCCAAACACACACAAATGGAATCAATATATAGCAAGAGGCCAAACCCCGAAACATACAAGCGATGCAAAGATGCGAGAAACAGCAGCAGCAGTAAGGAGAGGGACTTAAGGACCATAAATAAAGTGTGAAAATAAACTCGAGTAAATTTTTTTAACTACTCTCGACAGTGAAGAAAAACAAATATTCAGACGATTTGTGTTAGAATCATTAATCTTACACTTTCGGTCATATTCAACAACACAAATACATACACACACATTCCTGTTGCTGTAGCAAGTGAAGAATTACACACACAGATCACAATAAAGTGATGCATCAAATGAACAAATCCACAAGGGCCGTGACGAGGATTCGAACCTGCGTCCGGGAGCATCCCAGACACTGCCTTAATCGACTGAGCTACAACAGGGTAAAAGGGTTGAAACCGAAGTTCTACTGAACTTACTGGATCCCATAGCCTCTCCGAGGCACAAACCAGGCTTTTACACAACCCCCCCCCCCTGCACCCGAGCTCAATTGTCAAAAGTGAAAAAATGGGTTTGTCTTCCGAATGCAACATATCGGTAAATTTTTTAATAATCTTTTAAAAATAGTAAATGCCACTATTTTTGTAAAATTATTACGAGATCTATTATTCTATAGAATAATGCATATAAATGCATATATGCATATAAATACAAAACAAGTAAATATAAATAATTTTACCTTGCACCTAGACCCACCAAGCCTGTATGGCGCGCGTTTCAGTACTTCGGAAATCTAGAACTATCTTGAATCTCTAATCTGCAATGAAACAATACATATTATTGCACTTACCAAAACATGGATGAATGTAGAAAATACAGAACTATTAGCTGAATATCAAATAAATGGATTTAATCTATTTCACACAGATAGATATATTAGATATTATATTATATTCCTTTCCCCCCTAGAATCTGGATGTAGCAGGTGCTCAATTGTCAAAAGTGAAAAATTTGGTTTATTTAACATACACGCCATATACCGGCTTGGGAAAAAAAAAATTGTAAAACCCAGGGGCCATAGACCGGCTATGAAAGAAAATTTGAGAACACCCTGGGGCCATAGAATGGCTATTTAATCCCCTTGAACGGACCTGTGCATGGACCACTGAGGCATCGAAAAAAAACACGGGCCATAGACTGGTTTGGGAAAAAAAAGTTCGTAAAACCCAGGGGCCATAGACCGGCTATTTAATCCCCTTGAACGGACATGTGCATGGACCACTGAGGCATCGAAAAAAAACACGGGCCATAGACCGGCTTGGGAAAAAAAAAATTTGTAAAACCCAGGGGCCATAGACCGGCTTGGGAAAAAAAAGTTGTAAAACCCAGGGGCCATAGACCGGCTATGAAAGAAAATTTGAGAAAACCCTGGGGCCATAGAACGGCTATTTAATCCCCTTGAATGGACCTGTGCATGGACCACTGAGGCATCGAAAAAAAACACGGGCCATAGACCGGCTTGGGAAAAAAAAGTTCGTAAAACCCAGGGGCCATAGACCGGCTATTTAATCCCCTTGAACGGACATGTGCATGGACCACTGAGGCATCGAAAAAAAACACGGGCTATAGACCGGCTTGGGAAAAAAAAGTTTGTAAAACCCAGGGGCCATAGACCAGCTTGGGAAAAAAAAGTTTGTAAAACCCAGGGGCCATAGACCAGCTTGGGAAAAAAAAGTTTGTAAAACCCAGGGGCCATAGACCGGCTATGAAAGAAAATTTGAGAAAACCCTGGGGCCATAGAACGGCTATTTAATCCCCTTGAACGGACCTGTGCATGGACCACTGAGGCATAAAAAAAAACACGGCCATAGACCGGCTTGGGAAAAAAAAGTTCGTAAAACCCAGGGGCCATAGACCGGCTATTTAATCCCCTTGAACGGACATGTGCATGGACCACTGAGGCATCAAAAAAAAACACGGGCCATAGACCGGCTTGGGAAAAAAAAGCTAGGTTAGGCTAGGTAAAAAAGAAAGTAGCCTGGTTACACTATGTATGTTTAAATCTCTGATTTAAACAGAGCCAGTGTTCAGTCAAATAACTGAATTTATCAAATCTTCTCCTTGTATAATATACAAGCTGATGTGAGATCCCTGTCTACAGGAGGACTGGAACTTCTATCAACTAATCCATACATCAAACCTGTCCCTTACAGCCCACAATCTATCATTAGGAAAACCAATAGCCCATAGCCTCTCCGAGGCACAAACCAGGCTTTTACACAACCCACCCACCCCCCCCCCCTGCACCCGAGCTCAATTGTCAAAAGTGAAAAAATGGGTTTGTCTTCCGAATGCAACATATCGGTAAATTTTTTAATAATCTTTCAAAAATAGTAAATGCCACTATTTTTGCAAAATTATTACGAGATCTATTATTCTATAGAATAATGCATATAAATGCATATATGCATATAAATACAAAACAAGTAAATGTAAATAATTTTACCTTGCACCTAGATTCACCAAGCCTGTATGGCGCGCGTTTCAGTACTTCGGAAATCTAGAACTATCTTGAATCTCTAATCTGCAATGAAACAATACATATTATTGCACTTACCAAAACATGGATGAATGTAGAAAATACAGAACTATTAGCTGAATATCAAATAAATGGATTTAATCTATTTCACACAGATAGATATATTAGATATTATATTATATTCCTTTCCTCCCTAGAATCTGGATGTAGCAGGTGCTCAATTGTCAAAAGTGAAAAATTTGGTTTATTTAACATACACGCCATAGACCGGCTTGGGAAAAGAAAGTTCGTAAAACCCAGGGGCCATAGACCGGCTATGAAAGAAAATTTGAGAAAACCCTGGGGCCATAGAACGGCTATTTAATCCCCTTGAACGGACCTGCGCATGGACCACTGTGGCATCGAAAAAAAACACGGGCCATAGACCGGCTTGGGAAAAAAAAGTTAGTAAAACCCAGGGGCCATAGACCGGCTATTTAATCCCCTTGAACGGACATGTGCATGGACCACTGAGGCATCGAAAAAAAACACGGGCCATAGACCGGCTTGGGAAAAAAAAGTTTGTAAAACCCAAGGGTCATAGACCGGCTTGGGAAAAAAAGTTCGTAAAACCCAGGGGCCATAGACCGGCTATGAAAGAAAATTTGAGAAAACCCTGTGGCCATAGAACGGCTATTTAATCCCCTTGAACGGACCTGTGCATGGACCACTGAGGCATCGAAAAAAAACACGGGCCATAGACCAGCTTGGGAAAAAAAAGTTCGTAAAACCCAGGGGCCATAGACCGGCTATTTAATCCTCTTGAACGGACATGTGCATGGACCACTGAGGCATCGAAAAAAAACACGGGCCATAGACCGGCTTGGGAAAAAAAAGTTTGTAAAACCCAGGGGCCATAGACCGGCTTGGGGAAAAAAAGTTTGTAAAACCCAGGGGCCATAGACCGGCTATGAAAGAAAATTTGAGAAAACCCTGGGGCCATAGAACGGCTATTTAATCCCCTTGAACAGACCTGTGCATGGACCACTGAGGCATCAAAAAAAAAACACGGGCCATAGACCGGCTTGGGAAAAAAAAGTTCGTAAAACCCAGGGGCCATAGACCGGCTATTTAATCCCCTTGAACGGACATGTGCATGGACCACTGAGGCATCGAAAAAAAACACGGGCCATAGACCGGCTTGGGAAAAAAAAGCTAGGTTAGGCTAGGTAAAAAAGAAAGTAGCCTGGTTAGACTATGTATGTTTAAATCTCTGATTTAAACAGAGCCAGTGTTCAGTCAAATAACTGAATTTATCAAATCTTATTCTTGTATAATATACAAGCTGATGTGAGATCCCTGTCTACAGGTGGACTGGAACTTCTATCAACTAATCCATACATCAAACCTGTCCCTTACAGCCCACAATCTATCATTAGGAAAACCCATAGCCCATAGCCTCTCCGAGGCACAAACCAGGCTTTTACACAACCCACCCCCCCCCCCCCTGCACCCGAGGTCAATTGTCAAAAGTGAAAAATTGGGTTTGTCTTCCGAATGCAACATATCGGTAAATTTTTTAATAATCTTTTAAAAATAGTAAATGCCACTATTTTTGCAAAATTATTACGAGATCTATTATTCTATAGAATAATGCATATAAATGCATATATGCATATAAATACAAAACAAGTAAATGTAAATAATTTTACCTTGCACCTAGATTCACCAAGCCTGTATGGCGCGCGTTTCAGTACTTCGGAAATCTAGAACTATCTTGAATCTCTAATCTGCAATGAAACAATACATATTATTGCACTTACCAAAACATGGATGAATGTAGAAAATACAGAACTATTAGCTGAATATCAAATAAATGGATTTAATCTATTTCACACAGATAGATATATTAGATATTATATTATATTCCTTTCCTCCCTAGAATCTGGATGTAGCAGGTGCTCAATTGTCAAAAGTGAAAAATTTGGTTTATTTAACATACACGCCATAGACCGGCTTGGGAAAAAAAAGTTCGTAAAACCCAGGGGCCATAGACCGGCTATGAAAGAAAATTTGAGAAAACCCTGGGGCCATAGAACGCCTATTTAATCCCCTTGAACAGACCTGTGCATGGACCACTGAGGCATCAAAAAAAAAACACGGGCCATAGACCGGCTTGGGAAAAAAAAGTTCGTAAAACCCAGGGGCCATAGACCGGCTATTTAATCCCCTTGAACGGACATGTGCATGGACCACTGAGGCATCGAAAAAAAACACGGGCCATAGACCGGCTTGGGAAAAAAAAGCTAGGTTAGGCTAGGTAAAAAAGAAAGTAGCCTGGTTAGACTATGTATGTTTAAATCTCTGATTTAAACAGAGCCAGTGTTCAGTCAAATAACTGAATTTATCAAATCTTATTCTTGTATAATATACAAGCTGATGTGAGATCCCTGTCTACAGGTGGACTGGAACTTCTATCAACTAATCCATACATCAAACCTGTCCCTTACAGCCCACAATCTATCATTAGGAAAACCCATAGCCCATAGCCTCTCCGAGGCACAAACCAGGCTTTTACACAACCCACCCCCCCCCCCCTGCACCCGAGGTCAATTGTCAAAAGTGAAAAATTGGGTTTGTCTTCCGAATGCAACACATCGGTAAATTTTTTAATAATCTTTTAAAAATAGTAAATGCCACTATTTTTGCAAAATTATTACGAGATCTATTATTCTATAGAATAATGCATATAAATGCATATATGCATATAAATACAAAACAAGTAAATGTAAATAATTTTACCTTGCACCTAGATTCACCAAGCCTGTATGGCGCGCGTTTCAGTACTTCGGAAATCTAGAACTATCTTGAATCTCTAATCTGCAATGAAACAATACATATTATTGCACTTACCAAAACATGGATGAATGTAGAAAATACAGAACTATTAGCTGAATATCAAATAAATGGATTTAATCTATTTCACACAGATAGATATATTAGATATTATATTATATTCCTTTCCTCCCTAGAATCTGGATGTAGCAGGTGCTCAATTGTCAAAAGTGAAAAATTTGGTTTATTTAACATACACGCCATAGACCGGCTTGGGAAAAAAAAGTTCGTAAAACCCAGGGGCCATAGACTGGCTATGAAAGAAAATTTGAGAAAACCCTGTGGCCATAGAACGGCTATTTAATCCCCTTGAACGGACCTGTGCATGGACCACTGAGGCATCGAAAAAAAACACGGGCCATAGACCGGCTTGGGAAAAAAAAGTTCGTAAAACCCAGGGGCCATAGACCGGCTATTTAATCCCCTTGAACGGACATGTGCATGGACCACTGAGGCATCGAAAAAAAACACGGGCCATAGACCGGCTTGGGAAAAAAAAGTTTGTAAAACCCAGGGGCCATAGACCGGCTTGGGGAAAAAAAGTTTGTAAAACCCAGGGGCCATAGACCGGCTATGAAAGAAAATTTGAGAAAACCCTGGGGCCATAGAACGGCTATTTAATCCCCTTGAACAGACCTGTGCATGGACCACTGAGGCATCAAAAAAAAACACGGGCCATAGACCGGCTTGGGAAAAAAAGTTCGTAAAACCCAGGGGCCATAGACCGGCTATTTAATCCCCTTGAACGGACATGTGCATGGACCACTGAGGCATCGAAAAAAAACACGGGCCATAGACCGGCTTGGGAAAAAAAAGCTAGGTTAGGCTAGGTAAAAAAGAAAGTAGCCTGGTTAGACTATGTATGTTTAAATCTCTGATTTAAACAGAGCCAGTGTTCAGTCAAATAACTGAATTTATCAAATCTTATTCTTGTATAATATACAAGCTGATGTGAGATCCCTGTCTACAGGTGGACTGGAACTTCTATCAACTAATCCATACATCAAACCTGTCCCTTACAGCCCACAATCTATCATTAGGAAAACCCATAGCCCATAGCCTCTCCGAGGCACAAACCAGGCTTTTACACAACCCACCCCCCCCTGCACCCGAGGTCAATTGTCAAAAGTGAAAAATTGGGTTTGTCTTCCGAATGCAACATATCGGTAAATTTTTTAATAATCTTTTAAAAATAGTAAATGCCACTATTTTTGCAAAATTATTACGAGATCTATTATTCTATAGAATAATGCATATAAATGCATATATGCATATAAATACAAAACAAGTAAATGTAAATAATTTTACCTTGCACCTAGATCCACCAAGCCTGTATGGCGCGCGTTTCAGTACTTCGGGAATCTAGAACTATCTTGAATCTCTAATCTGCAATGAAACAATACATATTATTGCACTTACCAAAACATGGATGAATGTAGAAAATACAGAACTATTAGCTGAATATCAAATAAATGGATTTAATCTATTTCACACTGATAGATATATTAGATATTATATTATATTCCTTTCCTCCCTAGAATCTGGATGTAGCAGGTGCTCGATTGTCAAAAGTGAAAAATTTGGTTTATTTAACATACACGCCATAGACCGGCTTGGGAAAAAAAAGTTCGTTAAACCCAGGGGCCATAGACCGGCTATGAAAGAAAATTTGAGAAAACCCTGGGGCCATAGAATGGCAATTTAATCCCTTGAACGGACCTGTGCATGGACCACTGAGGCATCGAAAAAAAACACGGGCCATAGACCAGCTTGGGAAAAAAAAGTTCGTAAAACCCAGGGGCCATAGACCGGCTATTTAATCCCCTTGAACGGACATGTGCATGGACCACTGAGGCATCGAAAAAAAACACCGGCCATAGACCGGCTTGGGAAAAAAAAGTTCGTAAAACCCAGGGGCCATAGACCGGCTATTTAATCCCCTTGAACGGACATGTGCATGGACCACTGAGGCATAAAAAAAAACACGGGCCATAGACCGGCTTGGGAAAAAAAAGTTTGTGAAACCCAGGGGCCATAGACCGGCTTGGGGAAAAAAAGTTCGTAAAACCCAGGGGCCATAGACCAGCTATGAAAGAAAATTTGAGAAAACCCTGGGGCCATAAAACGGCTATTTAATCCCCTTGAACGGACCTGTGCATGGACCACTGAGGCATCGAAAAAAAACACGGGCCATAGACCGGCTTGGGAAAAAAAAGTTCGTAAAACCCTGGGGCCATAGAACGGCTATTTAATCCCCTTGAACGGACCTGTGCATGGACCACTGAGGCATCAAAAAAAAACACGGGCCATAGACCGGCTTGGGAAAAAAAGCTAGGTTAGGCTAGGTAAAAGCTAGGTAAAAAGGAAAGGAGCTAGGTTAGACTATGTATGTTTAAATCTCTGATTTAAACAGAGCCAGTGTTCAGTCAAATAACTGAATTTATCAAATCTTATCCTTGTATAATATACAAGCTGATGTGAGATCCCTGTCTACAGGTGGACTGGAACTTCTATCAACTAATCCATACATCAAACCTGTCCCTTACAGCCCACAATCTATCATTAGGAAAACCATGTGAGAAATCTTTAAGGAATTCTGATAAAGAAAGAGATCTAGGGGTGGTTCTAAATAGAAAACTATCACCTGAGGACCACATAAAGAACATTGTGTGAGGAGCCTATGCCATGCATTCCAACTTCAGAATTGCTTTTAAATACATGGATGGCGAAATACTAAAGAAATTGTTCACCACTTTTGCTAGTCCAAAGCTAGAATATGCAGCAGTTGTGGGGTGCCCTTATTGTGTGCCTATATTGGGGTGCCATCACATTTAAACCAACCAAGCCCACAAATACGTCAACATGGACCAGCATTACACAGTCTAACATACTCTGTCAGATGTAACAAGTAAATTTGTGAATTCAAGACCTAATCTATTGCTTAATACAGTGTTAGTACGAGAAAAACATTACTTACATTCGAAGCCATGTTTTAAAATGGCGGCGGTCTTGTACTGACGCTCCAAACTGTGTGTTCGTTTGCGTATGATGAACGTGTGACAATTTACTACAACAATTATTTAATTAATCTTATTCTTTATTTTACTATTTTTAGGGTACATGAAATTTCCAACTTAGTTGCACACAATAATATAATTGCATTGTCATAACCTTTATATATTACGGAAAATACGATGACATGAACGAAGTCAAAGTGAAGTTGAAGTCAAAGTCATTCGCCGAACGTATTAGTCATTTTTTTTCTCCCAAACGATAGGGGATAACAAATCCACAGAGAATATAAGTGTAGAGTAAAGTCAATTTTATTCAGGAAAGTACATACATAGTTGATTTACAAACATAATGTTGGATTTATAGATAGAGCTAGTGCATACAATACCTAAAGCCAATATAGTAGGCATATAGCATTTCAGGCAACCGGGCAGTATGTATGGACCCCTTACTCAAATCTCTGAATATGTTAGATATTAAGTCCCTGCACATACTCTCATGTGTATTTTATATATATAAAACGCTGCACTGTAATGTCAATCCTGATCCTAAAAGCTTCCTAAAAGGTTGTAACAGATCCCGTGAGCACCACACCAGAAACAAATACCTGTAGGTGTGTACTGGTGCCTTATAGTGTGTACTCGTACCTTATGGTGTGTACTGGGGCCTTATGGTGTATACTGGTGCTTTATGGTGTGTACTGGTGCCTTAAGGTGTGTTCTAGTGCCTTATGGTGCATACTGGTGCCGTATGGAGTGTACTGGTGCCTTATGGTGTGTACTGGTGCATTATTGTGTGTACTGGTGCCTTATTGTGTACTGGTGCCTTATGGTGTGTACTGGTGCATTATGGTGTGTACTGGTGCATTATGGCGTGTACTGGTGCATTATGGTCTGTACTGGTGCCTTATATTGTGTGTTCTGGTGCCTTATGGTGTGTACTGGTGCCATATGATGTGTACTGGTGCATTATGGTGTGTACTGGTGCCTTATGGTGTGTACTTGTACCTTATTGTGTATACTGGTGCCTTATGGTGTGTACTGGTTCCTTATGGTGTGTACTGGGGCTTTGTTGTGTGTACTGGTGCTTTATGGTGTGTACTGGTGCCTTATGGTGTGTTCTGGTGCCGTATGGTGCGTACTGGTGCCATATGGTGTGTACTGGTGTCTTATGGTGTGTAATGGTGCCTTATGGTGTGTACTGGTGCCTTATGGTATATACTGGTGCCTTATAGTGTGTACTGGTTCCTTATGGTGTGTACTTGGGCCTTATGGTGTGTACTGGTGCTTTATGGTGTGTACTGGTGCCTTATGGTGTGTTCTAGTGCCTTATGGTGCGTACTGGTGCCGTATGGAGTGTACTGGTGCCTTATGGTGTGTACTGGTGCATTATTGTGTGTACTGGTGCCTTATTGTGTACTGGTGCCTTATGGTGTGTACTGGTGCATTATGGTGTGTACTGGTGCATTATGGTGTGTACTGGTGCATTATGGTGTGTACTGGTGCCTTATGGTGTGTGTTCTGGTGCCTTATGGTGTGTACTGGTGCCATATGATGTGTACTGGTGCATTATGGTGTGTACTGGTGCCTCATGGTGTGTACTGGTGCCTTATGGCGTGTACTGGTGCCTTATAGTGTGTACTGGTGCATTATGGTGTGTACTGGTGCCTTAAGGTGTGTACTTATACCTTATTGTGTATACTGGTGCCTTATGGTGTGTACTGGTTCCTTATGGTGTGTACTGGGGCTTTGTTGTGTGTACTGGTGCTTTATGGTGTGTACTGGTGCCTTATGGTGTGTTCTGGTGCCGTATGGTGCGTACTGGTGCCATATGGTGTGTACTGGTGTCTTATGGTGTGTAATGGTGCCTTATGGTGTGTACTGGTGCCTTATGGTATATACTGGTGCCTTATAGTGTGTACTGGTTCCTTATGGTGTGTACTTGGGCCTTATGGTGTGTACTGGTGCTTTATGGTGTGTACTGGTGCCTTATGGTGTGTTCTAGTGCCTTATGGTATGTACTGGTGCCTTATGGTTTGTACTGGTGTCTTATGGTGTGTACTGGTGCCTTATGGTGTGTACTGGTGCCTTATGGTATGTACTGGTACCTTATGGTGTGTACTGGTACCTTTTGGTGTGTACTGGTGCCTTATGGTGTGTACTGGTGCCTTATGGTGTGTACTGGTGCCGTATGGTGTGTACTGGTGCCTTATGGTGTGTACTGGTGCCTTATGGTATGTACTGGTGCCTTATGGTGTGTACTGGTGCCTTATGGTGTGTTCTGGTGCCTTATGGTGTGTGTTCTGGTGCCTTATGGTGTGTACTGGTGCCTTATGGCGTGTACTGGTGCCTTATAGTGTGTACTGGTACCTTATTGTGTGTACTGGTGCATTATGGTGTGTACTGCACACTTTAGTGCGCAGGCACTAGCTGGAAAAACAAGCGGGTTGTGCGCGCGGCGTTCTGGGCGCTCAAGCGTAAACACAAAAAAGTTTATAATCTTTTCACGCTCCTAACCTCAATTCTCGAGCTACGTTTTTCATTTTGGTATCAATGCGTTGGCAATAAAATTTTCTACAAGATCATATGCATAAAATGTCACCGAAGCATTTGGTATCCCACCACGAAGTAAATAAACACGAAGATGACTCGCCGTGACACCCAAACAGGAAGTAAATGGTCATACTCTTTCGTTTGTTGCCAGCCTCACAGTCATCCTACAGCGCTCATTTTGATATCACTGAACTCACAATAAAATTCCCCACCCAGACATATGCCTATCAATGTCTAATTATGGTATCGGGTGACCCGCACGAGTGTGGGAACTGGGCGAAGCGTTAGCCGTGATTTCAGCAGGGACGACACTGGTGTGATGCAGCGCTTTGAATGTTTATACTTATTTCACTGTCCTGACATTATTTCTGGATCTACGTATTTCATTTTTATAGCAATGTGTTAGCAATAGAAAGTTCTATAAGAACATGGATAGAGTTGGCCAACACAGCGTCAAATAAATTTGCGGGGAATAAAATCTTACGCGTGTTTGTACCCGTGAGTGTCAAAAGTTTTTACTTTGCTCATGTTTTTCAAGTTTATACTTGTTTCACACCGTTTTTTTTTGTATAGTGTTCGGAATAAAATTCCCTACACAGACATATGCATATCAAATACAATTCCTTGGAATTCACAGCTGTAGAGATGACGGAAAACACGCAACCGGAACCCGCTCTTGACACTCCAACTCACACCCGCAACACCCACAAAAAAAGTTTCTCTTGTTTCGTGTATACTTACTTTAGTTTTCGTGCTACAGTTCTCATTTAGGTATCAAAATATTCCTAAGAAAATAGACAACAATACTGAAACAATCTAAGACAATTATGTGTACTTACCAAAGCAAAGACGATTGTAGTAAAATAAGTTGAGCATTTTATCTCCACTCCACCTCCTTCAGGTACTGATTCCTGAAGTTGCTCAACAGATGTTCCTAGGTGGAGTGAAGCTGATGTAGGTGGTTATTTCTTGTCCACCCAATACACCCTTTTCCTGTGATAAGTGGTGTAACAAGGTATAACGCAAAGTGGAACATTGCATGTCTTGCACGCTATACCAGTTTCCTTCCTGATACCCGACTTTGAACACACTTCACACCTGCGACGTTTGGGGATTTTTACCAGCTCATGTTTCAATTTATAGTTCAGGCGAGTCTCTGCTATAACAACACGTCGCTGTTGTCTCTGGGTTGGCAATAAACTACTGTCTGAATCGTCGCTCTCACTATTGTTTTCAAACACTAATGTGGAATATGAATTATCTTCATCAGATTCAGCTTCAGCACTAGGTGTAGACGTGAAGAGAGGGCGCCTTACACCCGACGGGCCAGGTGTTGACGGGTCAGCAGCAGGATACACAGGACCAGTGTCATGATTTATGTCTGGAGCATGAAATAGATGTGGAGATGGTGTAGTTGTTGCAGGCCACTCTGCCTTGTCAAATTTCAATAAAGACCAAATAGCAACTTCATGGAACTAGAGCAGAGTTAGTTTCCTTCGATCATCTGTGTTGGCCTTGTACAATGCATAAGCGTTTTGCAATGCCATTTGCAAGAAATAAAATGTTATTTTCTTGGTCCACTTGTGACATTTCCTGGCGAAATGGTAATACTTTACCATTTGATCAAAGTGGTCAACACCCTTCATGAACTTATTGTAGTCAACAATTGCCTGTGGTTTGTTCACCACAACCTGCTGTAGTCTTACTGTTCCATCTGCCCTGCGAACTCGTTTTCTTTTCTGAACTTTCTTTGTGTCTGCATTGTGTAGGTTGGGAGAGGGGAGAGCCACGTGACAACAAAACAATGGGCCTGTCACGTGACCAAGTAGGCCGACGTGACTTGCGGCCTACCCGAGAGAACAGGAATTTCATGGCGCGGAGTTTGAAACAAACCCCAAGTAAATCGGATTTGAACTGGATTTTTTACAAATATTTTAAACCGCACCGTAAATTTACGTCGTGATCCGACAAGCGGTTAGGGAAAACGCCCGTAATTCCAAGTCGAAAATCCAGGAAAGTGTTAATTTAGAACCTGTACTTGAGGTCGATCTCGAACCCATTGTTGATGTGATGACTTATATTGAATTTTGTAACTAGCTCATTAAGATTGTAACTTGCTTAGCTAAATGAATTGTGTGGTTCAGTCCCTGAGCCCATTATGTGCCTCTGTAACCCTTTCCACAACCGCCCACAAGATGGGTATGGGGTGCATAATGGGGTGGGGTGTCTTGGCCAAACGTGCCACATCAAAACCACAAGTTGACATTGAATGTGAATTAACAATGAGACAAGTAAGATTTATACTAATACATTTATACTAACTCTGTTGAGCGTTGACCATTTATACATCAAATCTGTTGATGTGAGCACTTTAGTTTAGTCTGCCGTTTAAAGAAAAAAAGAGCATATCAATGGTATATCACAGAAAACGAATTTATCATAAACTCATGTATTTGTCTTATCATATTGAACTGCATTCATATTTTTAATATATAACAATATGAATATACAAATTTCTGTAAATCCCCTACCATGTTGGAATCTGTGGAAATGAATGAGCAATTGTGCTGGCTGAAGGCGCTGAAGGAAACCACATTGGTTTCATTTTGTATACAAATGTCCATGGAGATTCAAAATGGAAACTAATTATATAGTTGAACCTGCAGAGAGGAGTTTAAGAATCTGTGTTGAGAGTGATGGACACAGCCTTCACAATTATACTTCAGAGAATGTAAACATCTAAGAGTCATTAGAAATATGTGTAGAATAATAAACCCTACATTGTTTGAGTTAGGGAAAACACCATTTGTGATATATAGATACTATAGCTGTTCCTAAAGATTCACCCATTTTGCACCAGCAAGATAACATATAAGATTTTAAGAGTTCACGAATGTTAATATTCTTGTTTGATAAACTGTGAACTTGAGACATAGTTAATAAGAACATTCCAATTATAACACAACAAAAAGTTTTCAGATTCTTTAACACCACTTTCCAGCAACTTATATAATTTATATAAATTATTTTAAGGAATAATACATAAATTATATATTTAAACATGATATAGTGTTTAGTGGAATGCATAAGGAGTCAAATTGTGTTAAAAAGAGCGATTTTTAGAAAATTTGGAAAACTACTTTTTTCTGTTCAAATTATAACTAAATGGATTTTAAAGGTTTCACTCAGCCAATATATATCATTCACAATTTATTAATGAATTTTACAAAAAAACACCATAAATTTTATATTTAAACATGTAAAAACTATTTGTTTTACATTTGGAAGAAAATAATTGTAGAAAAACAATTTATAATTAAACCTTTGTGTTTGGATTTTTTGAGTAAAAGTTTCTCAAAGGCTCTCCTGCACCATTCTCAATGCAAATCATTCCCACACCTATGGGAAGAGATAGGCGAACGTTGTGTAGATGATTTGTGTTTGCTGGGTGAAGATTAAGCCACCCAAAAGGTGGCACGGGCATGAATAGCCCCTATGTGGTGGCCCTTTTTGAGCCATTACCAGTATCAATAGCTGATACTGGAGATCTGTGGAGGTGCGACTGCACCTTGCGTGACGGGTGGTGGTGGAGCCATGACCTCCAGGCAGGGGGTGGTGGTGGTGAGGAACGCCCCTGTGTGTGGTACACAGCAGCCGTCTCCCTCTTTTGTATGTGCGCCTCGCCTCTCTTCTGGCTCCCACCTGTGAAATGAACAGAAAGGCGACAATACCGTGCTCCCAAAAGGTAGTGTGACCCTGTAGTTTGTATAGGGTTACACAGTCTAATCATACTGCTCTCCTCCTGGCAACGACTACACTTAAATTTAAATAATCCAATTGACACTGAATGAAATTGACTTGGTGGAACATAAAACAGTACTAGTTAGAGAAGTAAAACAGTAAAGTTAGAGAAGAGAGAATAAGATCGTCACTACTTTTAACTTGTCACCTAAATGAATCTCCACAATAGATATCAAAACTAATAGACAAAACACTAGCCTACCTTAACTATACCGTTCCTAATCTTACGTACTTAAATATCCATTACTCCCACCCTTAACCTACAGCCACCTACGTGACCCAGAGTGTTTCCCTAGCTTCTCCGCCGGTCAACAACTCAAAACTGTTGTCACCCCTGTGACCAGACTATCTAACGTCGAGCGTCCCCAACGTGAAGTCTACTGACATACTAAGCCTCCCCTAACATGCTGTACAATACCAGTACACCTCGGGTTATTGCGTTCAAATGGAGTAAAACAGTCGATCGCAATAATCTGAGCAGAACCACCACTTAAAACTACTTAATAACTACCCTGCCACTCCCAAACTGACCTGGATACCAACAGTGGCTGGGTGTCCCCGTGGGACATGCGAGGTCACCTGTCACACTCAGGTGAGCTCCACTACCAACACCGCTAAGTTCCCAAATCACCAAATCTTATCACTAACATAAAACACAACACACGCAAGTTCTGGTGAACATTCCCTGAACTTCACAAAACTCACAAACTCACTAAACCATAACGCCAGAGAATCACTATCTCCTAACCTGAAAAACTCGCTAAATCGCGAATATTAAATACCTGACAAGATCTCCCTGATAGCGCCTGAGTGGCAAAAAGACACGTGGGACTGAACAATGTTAAATAAACACTATCTTCCTACAACATTGTTCAACACCGCTGCCAACATTGTAACGGGGGGGGGGGGGGGGAGGGGGAAATACCTCTATCTTGTCTATTATTCCACCCCCCAGTTAACTAACGAGGCCGGGGGAAACAGCTCTCTCAAGTCCGTTATCCCGTCTCCAGTTAGCTAACTATTCTAGAGACTCCCAGAGTTCCTAAGGCAACCTCTCTCGTTCAACACCTTGTAACCTAGGTATTTGACTACCTAGGTGCTAAGGCTACAAGGCGCCGTAACTGGATCAGCTACCCGAAACTCTAGAGAGAACTCTAGAATACAGAATCATTGCCACAAAACGTATAAGAGAAAACGAAAGGAAAGAAAGGAATAGTGAAGTAATTAGTGAGGGTTTGGGGTGAGAGGCAGAGAGGTGGGAGGAGCGAGGAGGGTCATTAGTTGAAAGGGAGAGTTTAGAGAGGGGTGGAGGGAGAGGAATAGATAGGTAGAAGTAGAAGAGTAGATAGTAGAAGTAGAAGAGTAGATAGTAGAAGACGAAATGCTGCCACCATCCATTCTAGATCATCACATACAAGACAAGGAATGGAACTTGTCTGTATCACAAATATTCACAAAAGATGTTATTACCATGTAGCAACTCCAAACATAGGGAACACAGTTAAAGGCCATTTAAATAATAAATTCAATTATATTTCACATACTAAGTATCAAAAATTTAAGCAATGTTCAAAATATATATATATGTAAAGTGAGTCATCCTCCAAGAATCTGAGAACACTACAACTGACTGCCCCTGATCATCACACAACACTTGTAAAACACGACCAAGTCACCTTACTGCTCAACTCACCAAGTGTATGCCTATAGCTGGATAGAGGGGGGGGGTCTATAGTTGACAGAGACTGTCTCGCCCTGCCGGCCGACAGCCCCCCTGTCAGGGCCGTCTCCTCTGCTCTGCTGACTGCCATTCTTCTCTGTCGTTAATGCTCTCGATTCGATAGCTCTCCGAGTATATATTGGGGGAACCTAGTAGCTAACTCTGCCCACAAGTAGATAGCCTCCGGCTCTCTACCAAGCCACTCCTTAAACGTCGGCATGTTTGAAGGCTACCAGGCTCCAATTATGAGATTAGTAGAAGTAAGGTGAAATTCGCATGATCTGACCTCAGGTCACTTGGGGTCATTAATGCTTTGAGGTGTGAGATCTCAGGCCGACAACCTGGCGCCTTTCCAAATCCCTGTCTGTGACTCATGTACTATATATATTTTAAATAAACTAAACCAAACACTTTACAGTGTTACAAGATGTCTCCTCCCCCCCCCCCCCCCGTGGCAAGATGGGAATAAGGGGGGCTGCATTAATAAAACGAATTAAAACTAACATTCAATTATATATTCTCAAACTTATGCAAAAAAACTTTACAATCACATTTGCAAACTTGCACAAATTAATTTTGGCAATTTCGTTTACCCATTATTTGTTTGTTTTTCTTGCTTGAGCCAAAAATGAATTGTTGGGTTCATTACCAGAGTCCATTTCCCCACCATGGTAACCACTTCCCACTACCCGGCCCACAAGATGGGATTCATAATAAATGAACTAAACTAGCATTCAATTATATTCTCAACAAACTTATGCAAACCCCAGACAATTACATTAGCAAGCTATCACAAATTCATTGAGCAAGTTTAACTATTCGCTTACTTTGCGTCATTATATAATGGAATACGAAAAAGAAATTCGCAGAATTCAGAGATAACACCATCAATGGAGTCCAAGAAATACGCATGTACTTCATTCATAATGATGCGCTGCCAGGAATCTTAGCAAAGCAACCAAAATATTTGCTTACTGTATGTATGTGAAGGATGCACATGACTCTCCGGTTAGGCGGTTGTGGAGTGAGACTAGCAACTGCAGACTTCCCATAGTCGTAAAAATGCCTTGCATAGAGTCCGTTGCAAGCCCTTTGTTGAATCACTTAGGGTGCATATATGTGTGTGTGTGTGTGTGTGTATGTAGCAGTGACAATCACGTAACGAGCTTTCAAGAGATTGTCACTTACATAGCAAAACAATATGTAGGGTTCAGTTTCCAAACCAATTATGCGGCTCTCGAACCCTTTTCTCCCGCTACATGCGGGAGATCCCTTTTATTTTCAGCTAAAATATGCATTATATTCAGGGGCGTTCGCCGTGTCATAGCACAACCAAAAGCCCAATATACTCCCCTAAACTTTCCCTATCCCATCTAAATTTAAAAAAAAAATGCATTTCCAATGCCCAATATATATATATATATATATATATATATATATATATATATATATATATATATATATATATATATATATATATATATATGTCGTACCTAGTAGCCAGAACGCACTTCTCAGCCTACTATGCAAGGCCCGATTTGCCTAATAAGCCAAGTTTTCATAAGTTAATATATTTTCTCTAATTTTTTTCTTATGAAATGATAAAACTACCCATTTCATTATGTATGAGGTCAATTTTTTTTTATTGGAGTTAAAATTAACGTAGATATATGACCGAACCTAACCAACCCTACCTTACCTAACCTAACCTATCTTTATAGGTTAGGTTAGGTTAGGTAGCCGAAAATGTTAGGTTAGGTTAGGTTAGGTAGGTTAGGTAGTCGAAAAAACATTAATTCATGAAAACTTGGCTTAGTAGGCAAATCGGGCCTTGCATAGTAGGCTGAGAAGTGCGTTCTGGCTACTAGGTACGACATATATATATATATATATATATATATATATATATATATATATATATATATATATATATATATATATATATATATATATATATATATATATATATATATATATATATATATATATATATATATATATATATATATATATATATATATGTATAGATTGTTCGCATATATATATATATATATATATATATGTATAGATTGTTCGCATATATATATATATATATATATATATATATATATATATATATATATATATATATATATATATATATATATATATATATATAAATATATATATATATATATAAATATATATATATATATATATATATATATATATATATATATATATATATATATATATATATATATATATATATATATATATTAGTATATTTTGGTAGCAGTCTTTCCTGTAGACATATATTATTAAATATGACCGAAAAAGTAAGATTAAAAATTCTAACACGAATTTACATACCAGAAAATATTCTGTGGAAACTACTCTAAGCTTGTACTAAAGAGGCACCCTTCTTGAGCCCGGATGGGCACATGTATAAGCAAGTAGATGGGGTCGCCATGGGTTCTCCCCTAGGTGTCCTGTTTGCAAACTTCTACATGGGTACATCGAGCAAAAAGTCTTAGTCGACATGAACTTGAAACCGGCCATATAGTGCAGGTATGTTGACTACATTTTTACACAGGTACCTGATGTCAGACATCTGCAGGAGCTGAAGGAGGCGTTTGAGCAGAGTTCCGTGCTGCGTTTCACTTACGAGATGGAAAAGGATGGGAAGCTGCCCTTTTTAGATGTAACAGTCATGGAAAAGAGCGGAGGTTTCCACACTGCAGTCTACACTAAGGAAACGAACATAGGAATGTGCCTAAATGCCAACAGCGACTGCCCAGACAGGTACAAGAGGAGTGTTGTTAACGCATATGTCGACTGTGCTCTCAGCCACAGCTCAGAATGGAAGCAAGTCGACGAAGAAGTCTGTAGGGTAGGGCAGGTCCTAGTCAACAACGGCTTCTCCAATGGTTTCGTCGAAGACATCATAAGAAGGAAAGTGAAACGCCATGCAACCTCTGAAGAGACAACTGACACAACACCTATACCCCCTATTAGACTATTTTACAGGAACTTCTTTTCCACAGCTCATAAAACGGAGGAAAGGGTTCTGAAAGATATTGTTAATAGAAACGTTATCCCTACAGACAAAAATCAGAGGATACAACTGACGATTTACTATAAAACCAGAAAAACGGCCAGCCTACTCATGAGAAACTCTCCAGACACAAAACAGAACGCTTTAAAAGAGACTAACGTCGTCTATGCCTTCAAATGCCCTCTTGGGGACTGTAAGCTCCAAAAAACCCAGTATATAGGCAAGACAACAACATCTCTTTCTAGGCGTTTAACGATGCATAAGCAACAGGGCTCCATTAAGGAACATATAATCTCTTCCCACAACCAAACCATCGCCAGAGAAATCCTAGTAAACAACACAGAAATCATCGATAGATACAGCGATAGCAGGCGGCTTGACGTTTGCGAGGCACTACACATCAAGAAGTCAACACCAGCAATCAACAGCCAATTAATGCACAACTATATTCTACCCACCTCAAGACTCAGCTCCAATATAGAAGCATCAAGAAATATGAACCAATAGGCTTTCTACAAACACTTCTTTTCAATACCCATTGTTTCGTGTTCTGTCTTGTGTTGATGAAATTAATACCCTATTAATGCCACCTCTTGTTCTGTCTTGTGTTGATGAAAGTAATACCCTATTAATGCCACCTCACCCCATCCACCTCACTCAAATGTAGATATAAAATCGGAGATGCGTAAGTTCTATTTAGTTGTGTATTTGTAAATTAATGTCTTTGAAAATGTAGTAAGTTTTACGAAACACGCTCGTGTCGCGTCAGACTAGAAATAAAAATGAATTTTGGAGAATTGATTTTTGATTTACCTCCAACAGTGAAAAGAAATGTACGAAAGATTGAGAAAATTCGTGTTAGAATTATTAATCTTACTTTTTCGGTCATATATAATAATATATATATATATATATATATATATATATATATATATATATATATATATATATATATATATATATATATATATATATATATATATATATATATATATATGTCGTACCTAGTAGCCAGACCGCACTTTTCAGCCTACTATGCAAGGCCCGATTTGCCTAATAAGCCAAGTTTTCCTGAATTAATATATTTTCTCTAATTTTTTTCTTATGAAAAGATAAAGCTACCCATTTCATTATGTATGAGGTCAATTTTTTGTTATTTGAGGTAAAATTAACGTAGATATATGACCGAACCTAACCAACCCTACCTAACCTAACCTAACCTATCTTTATAGGTTAGGTTAGGTTAGGTAGCCGAAAAAGTTAGGTTAGGTAGTCGAAAAACAATTAATTTATGAAAACTTGGCTTATTAGGCAAATCAGGCCTTGCATAGTAGGCTGAAAAGTGAGTTCTGGCTATTAGGTACGACATATATATATATATATATATATATATATATATATATATATATATATATATATATATATATATATATATATATATATATATATATATATATATATATACATATATATATTTAGTGGTAAGACACTCGCCTGGCGTTCCGCGAGCGCTATGTCATGGGTTCGTATCCTGGCCGGGGAGGATTTACTGGGCGCAATTCCTTAACTGTAGCCTCTGTTTAACGCAACAGTAAAATGTGTACTTGGATGAAAAAACTATTCTTCGCGGCAGGGGATCGTATTCCAGGGACCATAGGATTAAGGACTTGCCCGAAACGCTACGCGTACTAGTGGCTGTACAAGAATGTAACAACTCTTGTATATTTCTCAAATATATATATATATATATATATATATATATATATATATATATATATATATATATATATATATATATATATATATATATATATATATATATATATATATATATATATATATATATATATATATCCAACGCATATTATACAACATCCCCAAGACCATTTCATAAGAGTTAGTGCTGCACCCCTCCAGGTAATTTCATCAAATTAAAGACAATTTTACCTAAAATTTGTTGTGTATGGCACAACCAAAATCCCAATTTCCCAAAGCTTAAAAAAAAAAACAGCCTGAGCTAAATTTATTTAAATTTACTCCAGTTTAAAGACAAGTCCACCAAAAGTTATCTCCAATTATAAAAAAAAACTAAAATTGAATTTAAATGTAACTAATCATATAAGAACCAAAAGCTAAATTTCACTGTCCCTCCCCCTCCCCCACCCACTCAACCCCCACCCCACCCCCAGGAATAGGCCTGATTTGTTCAAGCCAAAGCCCAATTCACTTGAGTTTTCTCTATCTCATCTAAAAATAACGTTCATTTCCAATGCCCATTATCTAGCCACCACATATTCTCCATTCCCAAGACCATTTCATAGTGTTAGTGCTGTGGCCATCTACCTAATTTCATCCCAATTAATGACAATTCCCCATTAAATATTGGCAAAAATATGCCAAATAATATCACAGCCAAAGCCCATTTCACCCAAGTTTCACCTATCCCATATAAATTTAATGTGCATTTTCAATATCTAATATCCAGGTGCCCTATGTCACGCCCTATTCCCAAGACCATTTCATAGCGCAGTGTCCATCCAGCTGTTTCCAAATATCCAGGTGTGTTTATATATCTTCAATCCTACGAAACCAGACCTAACCTAACACACAGCTAAGGCCAAATTTATCCCAATTTAATCCAATTTCCACCTAATTTGATCCAATTTATTCAAATTTAATCCAATTCCCGCCAAATTTACCCGAGTTTACCATTTCATAGCACAACCAAAGCCCCAATTTGACCAAGTTTCACCTATCCCAATTAAATTTAACATGAATCTTCAATATCAGGTCGCCCCCAATGTCACAGCCTATTCCCGAAGACCATTTCATAGTAATAGTGCAGTGTTCATCCAGCCATTTCCATGTTCCAGATGTGTTTATATATCATCAAACCTACCAAAAGCAGACCTAACCCAATACGGCTAAGGCCAAATTTAACCAAATTTTCCCCAATTTAAGATAATTTCCACCTAATATGCCACAATTTTATCCAATTTCCACCAAATTTTACCATAGTTCACCTTATCATAGCACAGCCAAAGCCCCAGTTTGTCCAAGTTTCACCCATTCCATATAACTTTTATGTGTATTTCCAGTATCCAATATCCAGTGGTCGATGTCATACTTCATTCCCAGAGACCATTTCATAGTGATAGTGTAGGGTCCGACAAGCCATTTCCAATATACAGATGCGTTTATATACATCAATCTTACCTAAAAATCAGACCCAACCCTAACATGGCTAAGACCAAAATTAACCAAATGTATCACAATTTAAGACAATTTCTACCTAATTTGCCCCAATTTATCCAAATTTAAGACATTTTCTACCAAATTTACCCGATTTTACGTATTATAGCAAGGTCAATGCCCAATTTTCCCTCCAAGTTTCGCCTATTCCATACACTGCAAATTTAAGGCGCATTTTCAATATGCAGTCCAATAATCTCGACTGTTTCTTTTTTTTATTTGTTAGTTATGGATCTTTGTTAAATATTGTATTTTATATTCTTAGAAAAGTATTTGTTTGGATATTAACCCAACTACCCTGTACCCTAACCTGCGTGGATCTTTGCCGAATATTCCTGTCAATGTTGTTTATGGACTCAACAACCCTGAAGCTAACCTGCCTTGACCTGACGTTAATTGTTGCACCTTCTTTTTTTGGGGGAACGTGATGTTTTTGCATCAACCCAACCGCCCTTGCCCATACCTCTGATACCAAGATCTTGGTTCCATATATGGTATCTTATTCTTGGGATACAGCCAATCCATCCCAACCTAACCTCTATTAACTATGGGTTTAATGGCCATTTTTCTCTACATCAGTTCAAACACAACCCAACCTCATATAAATGGATTTGAACTCCATTTGTACACATGTTCTTAGGAAACATGATAAGATTCGCCATATCTCTATCATTAAATAATAAAAATTGTCCTTAACCTAGCCCATAATCCCCCCCCCCCCAGTTGGGACAAATTTGTGTTAGATTTGGGTTATATTAAGCTAATGTGAAAATATATTCCTACTTTAATTCTTTAATATCCATAATTTGCCAGAATTTCGAGGTGTGTGGTAGTGTGGTGGGGTTGTGTGGTAGTGTTCTGGGTTGTGTGGTAATGTTGTGGGGTGTGTGGTAGTGTGGTGGGGTGTGTAATAGTGTGGTGGGGTGTGTGGTAGTGTGGTGGGATGTATGGTAGTGTGGTGTGTGTGTGTGGTAGTGTGTTGGGTTCGTGTGGTAGAGTGGTGGGGTGTTTGGTAGTGTGATGGGGTTGTGTGGCAGTGTGGTGGGCTGTGTGGTAGTGTGTGGTAGAGTGGGGTGTGGTAGTGTGGTGGGATGTGTGGTAGTGTGGTGAGCTGTGTGTAGTGTTCTGGGGTGTGTGGTAGTGTGGTGAGGTGTGTAGTAGTATGGTGGGGTGTTTGGTAATGTGGTGGGGTGTGTGGTAGTGTGGTGGGGTGTGTGGTAGTGTTGTTGGGTGTTTGGTAGTGTGGTGTATTTGTGTAGTATTATGGTGGGGTGTGTGGTAGTGTGGTGGGGTGTGTTTTAGTGTGGTGGGGTGTGTTGTGGTGTGGAGGGGATGTGTGGTAGTGTTACAGGGTTGTGTGGTAGTGTGGTGGGGTTGTGTAGTAGTGTGGTGGGGTGTGTGGTAGTGTGGTGGGGTTGTGTGGTAGTGTTGTGGGGTTGGGTGGTAGTGTGGTGGGGTGTGTGATAATGTGGTGGGGGTGTGGTTGTGTGGTGGGGTTGTGATGGGGTGTGTGTGGGGGGGTTGTGTGGTAGCGTGGGGGGAGGTAGTGTGGTGGGGTGTGTGGTAGTATGGAGAGGTTTGTGGTAGTGTGGTTGGGTGTATGATAGTGTCGTGGGGATGTGTAGTAGTAGTGTGTTGGGGTATGTGGTAGTGGTGGGGTGTGTGGTAGTGTGGTGGTGGTGTTTTGTGGTAGTGTGGTGGGGTGTGTGGTAGTCTGGTGGGGTGTGTTGTAGTGTGGTGGTGGTATTTTGTGGTAGTGTCGTGAGGTTGTGTGACAATATGGTGGGGTGTGTGGTAGTGTGGTGGGGTGTGTGTAGTGTGGTGGGGTGTGTGGTAATGTTGTGGGGTGCGTGGTAGTGTGGTGAGGTGTTTAGTAGTGTGGTGGGGTATGTGGTAGTGTGGTGGGATGTGTGGTGTGGTGGGGTGTGTGGTAATGTAGTGGGGTTGTGTGGTAATGTGGTTGGGTGTGTGGTAGTGTTGTGGGTGTGTGTGTTAGTGTGGTCGGGTCGTATGGTAGTGTGGTGGAGTGGTAATGTGGTGGGGTTGTGTAGTAGTGTGGTTGGGTTTGTGGTAATGTGGTGGGGTTGTGTTGTAGTGTTGTGGGGTTTGTATTAGTAAGGTGGGGTGTGTGGTAGTGTGGTGGGATTGTTTGGTAGTGTGGTGGGGTTTGTGGTAGTTCGGTGGGGATGTGTAGTATTGTGGTGGGGTGTGTGGTAGTGTGATGGGGTGTGTGGTAGTGTGATGGGGTGTGTGGTAGTGTGGTGGGGTGTGTCGTAGTGATGTGGGGTTTGTGGTAGTGTGTTTGGTAGTATGTTCGGGTGTGTGGTATTGTGGTGGGGTCATGTGGTAGTGTGGTTGGGTGTGTGGTAGGTAGTGTGGTGGGGGTTGTATGGGAGAGAGGTTTGATTGTGTGGTTGGGTTTGTGGTAGCGTCGTGGGGTTTGTGGTAGTGAGGTGGGGTGTGTGGTAGTGTGGTGGTGTTGTGTGGTAGTGAGGTGGGGTGTGTGGTAGTGTGATGGGGTGTGTGGTAGTGTGGTGGGGTTGGGTGGTAGTGTGGTGTGGTTGTGTGGTGGGGTGTGTGGTAGTGTGGTGGGGTGTGTGGTAGTGTGGTGGGATGTGTGGTAGTGTGGTCGGGTGTGTGGTAGTGTGGAAGTGTTGTGTATTAGTGTTTCGGACATGACAATAGGACCACTGTCGCTCTCGTCACAAATAATAAATTATCAAATAAAAACTGGTGAGATGTCGGATATTTTAATGGTGATATATTCTTAACAATTTTAACTTAATCTTCCTCTTTTATATTTAGGGTGGAAAATAGTTTTGCATAATATGTAGAGTCGGTACACGTCACCAGTATACACAAATATTCATCTTTAACCGCTTATTTCAATATCTTACATAAAGTACTGGAATAGTGATGGTTTATGTATAATACCAATTGTGGTATCTGTTGACAGGCGGGACAGCCCTTCACTCGGCAGCCGCACGTGGTCTCGACAACACTGTGAAGGTCCTCCTCGACGCTGGAGCAGACGTCAACGCTACAGATTATTACGGTAAGAGTCACACTTATGGATCCCAAAATTATATAACACTCATGTCACACAACACACCACACTTATCACGTGACAAAATGCAATATTTATATATTGTAATTTTACCAAAGGAGAGATATTATAATTTTACGAAAGGAGAGAATGACTGTCTGTTTATAGTAGGAGGTCAAACTTTTTAAATAAAATATTGTCTTAAAGTATTCTAACCATTATTCACTGATTTTATGAAAATTAAGAGGAATTTCCTGCTGTGAATAATTTGGCCGTACTAGCATCAAACAGACAATTCTCCCTCAGTGTCAACAGTTTCTCAAGCAACTGCTCTATACTAGAGTAAGGGTAACTATTGTGTTTTAGTACTTCACACCACTGAGCTGCTCCCACTGCCGACCATCCACACTTAGACTATTGTATTTTTTATAAGAGACAGAAAACGAGAGACAGAGACACAGAGAAAATCAGAAACAGAAACACAGCTGGAGACAGAGAGAGGTAGAGACAAAGATAGAGCTAGAGAATGAAACAGACAGTAGGTAAAAGGATGGATGGATAGACGAATAGGCGCATGAATAAATAGATAAGCCATAGGAGCCGTGATGAGGGTTCGAACCTATGTGCTGTGAGTTATCAGGCCCCCACTCTCTCTGTGTGATTTATTTCTGTGTTATAAATAGTTAAATATATGGATAGATAGGTAGACAGATGAATAGTTGGATGGAGGGATAAGTGGATGGATATATAGATAGATAGGTAAAAAGTAGATGGATGGACAGAAAAATGGATGGATAGAGAGATAAATAGATGGATGGATGTATAGGTTTAGAGATGAAAAGATGGATGGATGTATAGGTAGAAAGATGAATAGACGAACAATTAGATGGATAGGTAGATGAAAATATAAGTGGGTGGATAGATGGGTAGAAAGATGTGTTGGTACATGGATAGATAGATAGATGAATAGATAGAAGGATAGAAAAATAGATGGATAGAAAAACAGATTGATTGTTAGAAAACTTGATATATATATTGCTTGAAGGATAGATGGCTGCACACATGGATGGAAAGAATAATAGTTGGATGGATAGATGATATATATATTTGGATAGATTGACAAAAAGATTAATAGATGATAAGGCAGATGGACAGATACACGAATAGACGTATGGAGAGAATGATAAATGGATAGATAGATATATGGATGGCAAGATAGATATATGGACGGCAAGATGGGTACATGGATGGATTGATGAATATATCTTAAATGAATGGATAGATTGTTGGTAAATAGATGGATAGGTAGACTGAGAGATAGATGATCTATAGATGATAGAAGAATATGAATAGCTAGATGGAAAGATTGATGGATGGATTGATAAATGGAATGCTGGATAAGTAGATGGATAGATGGAATGAATGATGTATAGATGATATATGGTACAGATATATAGATGGATGGATTGATAGATGAATGAATAGATAAAAGAAGATAAGTGGATAGATATATAGATGGAGAGATGGGAGACAGACAGTCAGACCGAGACCACGATGGGTGACCCCTCTAGTACATACTATAAGAGAGAAGACTGTTTGTCTGTTCCAAGGTGGAGGCCACATGGTACTGGCTGGCCTCACCCAAACTGGCAGAGAGAATGGTCTGGTGAACGGGATGAACACTGGAGTGGTCCGGGTCGCCAGGAGTACAAAAGGAACAGCTTGCCAGTGACACAGGCCCCCCATGAAGGTTTTTGGCACTGTCCGACAGCTTCACAACTAAATATTTTCAAAACAAACATAAACAATCACATTAGTAATATGCTCCATTATTCACTGATTTCGGGAACATTAACAGAACTTTTAATTAATTGGCTCTGAAAAAAAATTATATATATATATACATATATATATATATATATATATATATATATATATATATATATATATATATATATATATATATATATATATATATGTTTATATATATATATATATATATATATATATATATATATATATATATATATATATGTCGTACCTAGTAGCCAGAACGCATTTCTCAGCCTACTATGCAAGGCTCGATTTGCCTAATAAGCCAAGTTTTCATGAATTAATGTTTTTTCGACTACCTAACCTACCTAACCTAACCTAACCTAACTTTTTCGGCTACCTAACCGAACCTAACCTATAGAGATAGGTTAGGTTAGGTTAGGTAGGGTTGGTTAGGTTCGGTCATATATCTACGTTAATTTTAACTCCAATAAAAAAAAATTTACCTCATACATAATGAAATGGGTAGCTTTATCATTTCATAAGAACAAAATTAGGGAAAATATATTAATTCAGGAAAACTTGGCTTATTAGGCAAATCGGGCCTTGCATAGTAGGCCGAGAAGTGCGTTCTGGCTACTAGGTACTACATATATATATATATATATATATATATAAATATATATATATATATATATATATATATATATATATATATATATATATGTATATATATATATATATATATATATATATGTATATATATATATATATATATATATATATATATATATATATATATATATATATATATATATATATATATATATATATGTATATATATATATATATATATATATATATATATATATATATATATATATATATATATATATATATATATATATATATATATATATATATATATATATGTCGTACCTAGTAGCCAGAACTCACTTATCACCCTACTATGCGAGGCCCGATTTGCCTAATAAGCCAAGTTTTACTGAATTAATATATTTTCTCTAATTTTTATCTTATGAAATGATAAAGCTACCCATTTCATTATGTATGAGGTCAATTTTTTTTATTGGAGTTAAAATTAACGTAGATATATGACGGAACCTAACCAACCCTACCTAACCTAACCTAACCTATCTTTATAGGTTAGGTTAGGTTAGGTAGCCGAAAACGTTAGGTTAGGTTAGGTTAGGTAGGTTAGGTTGTCGAAAAAACATTAATTCATGAAAACTAGGCTTATTAGGCAAATCGGGCCATGCATAGTAGGCTGAGAAGTGAGTTCTGGCTACTAGGTACGACATATATATATATATATGTCGTACCTAGTAGCCAGAACGCACTTTTCACCCTACTATGCAAGGCCCAATTTGCCTAATAGGCCAAGTTTTCGTGAATGAATGTTTTTTCGACGACCTAACCTACCTAACCTAACCTAACCTACCTTTTTCGGTTTCCTAACCCAACCTAACCTATAAAGATAGGTTAGGTTAGGTTAGGTAGGGTTGGTTAGGTTCGGTCATATATCTACGTTAATTTTAACTACAATAAAATAAAATTGACCTCATATATAATGAAATGGGTAGCTTTATCATTTCATAAGAAAAAAATTAGAGAAAATATATTAATTCAGGAAAACTTGGCTTACTAGGCAAATCGGGCCATGCATAGTAGGCTGAAAAGTGCGTTCTGGCTACTAGGTACGACATATATATATATATATATATATATGTCGTACCTAGTAGCCAGAACGCAATTGTCAGCCTACTATGCAATGCCAAATTTGCTTAATAAGCCAAGTTTTCCTGAATTAATATATTTTCTCATTTTTTTTTCTTATGAAAAGATAAAGCTACCCATTTCATTATGTATGAGGTCAATTTTTTTTTATTGTAGTTAAAATTAACGTAGATATATGACCGAACCTAACCAACCCTACCTAACCTAACCTAACCTATCTTTATAGGTTAGGTTAGGTTAGGTAGCCGAAAAAATTAGGTTAGGTTAGGTTAGGTAGGTTAGGTCGTCGAAAAACAATTAATTCATGAAAACTTGGCTTATTAGGCAAATCGGGCCTTGCATAGTAGGCTGAGAAGTGCGTTCTGGCTACTAAGTACGACATATATATATATATATATATATATATATATATATATATATATATATATATATATATATATATATGTCGTACCTAGTAGCCAGAACTCACTTCTCAGCCTACTATGCAAGGCCCGATTTGCCTAATAAGCCAAGTTTTCATGAATTAATGTTTTTTCGTCTACCTAACCTACCTAACCTAACCTAACCTAGCTTTTTTGGCTACCTAACCTAACCTTACCTATATATATAGGTTAGGTTAGGTTAGGTAGGGTTGGTTAGGTTCGGTCATATATCTACGTTAATTTTAACTCCAATAAAAAAAAATTTACCTCATACATAGTGAAAAGGGTAGCTTTATCATTTCATAAGAAAAAAATTATAGTAAATATATTAATTCAGGAAAACTTGGCTTATTAGGCAAATCTGGCCTTGAATAGTAGGCTGAGAAGTGAGTTCTGGCTACTAGGTACGACATATATATATATATATATATATATATATATATATATTAGTATTTTTTGGTAGCAGTCTTTCCTGTAGACATATATTATTAAATATGACTGAAAAAGCAAGATTAATAATTCTAACACGAATTTTCTCAATATTTCTTATGTTTCTTTTCACTGTCCATGGTAATTGAAAAATCTGTTCTCCAAAATTCATTTTTATTTCTAGTCTGACGCGACACTTGAACATGTTTCGTAATAACTGATTACATTTTCAAAGACTTTTAGTTTACACACACACAACTATAACCTGCAAACATTAAACAGAGTTTTACTTATGCTATAATTTAAAGAGCTTTCATTTTATTTTATACCCGCATTTTGGGTGAGGTGATATGTTACAACAGTTTTGGATGAGGTGAACAAAACATTAAACACAGGCTAGAACACGAAACAATGGATATTGAAGGCAAGAATGGAAGTAACTGCAGAGGGCCTATTGGCCCATATTTCTTGATGCTTCTATATTGGTGCGGGGACTTTAAGTGGGTAGAATACAGTTGTGTATTAATTGGCTGTTGATTGCTGGTGTTGACTTCCTAATGTGTAGTGCCTCGCAGATATCAAGCCGCCTGCTATCGCTGTATCTATCGATGATTTCCGTGTTTTTTGTTAAGACTTCTCTGGTAATGGTCTGGTTGTGGGAAGAGATTATATATTCCTTAATGGAGCCCTGTTGCTTATGCATCGTTAATCGCCTGCCTGGAAAGAGATGTTGTTGTCTTGCCTATATACTGAGTTCTTTGAGACTTACAGTCCCCAAGTGGGCATTTGAAGGCATAGACGACACTGGTCTCTTTCAAAGCGTTCTGCTTTGTGTCTGGAGAGTTTCTCATGAGTAGGTTGGCAGTTTTCTTGGTTTTATAGTAAATCGTCAATTGTATCTTCTGATTTTTGTCTGTAAGGATAACGTTTCTATTAACAATATCTTTCAGGACCCTTTCCTCCGTTTTATGAGCTGTGAAAAGAAGTTCCTGTAAAATAGTCTAATAGGGGGTACAGGTGTTGTGTTAGTTGTCTCTTCAGAGGTTGCATAGCGTTTCACCTTCCTTCTTATGATGTCTTCAACGAAACCATTGGAGAAGCTGTTGTTGACTAGCACCTGCCTTTCCCTACAGAGTTCTTCATCGACTTGCTTCCAGCCTGAGCTGTGGCTGAGAGCACGGTCGACATAAGCGTTAACAACATTCCTCTTATACCTGTCTGGGCAGTCACTGTTGGCATTGAGGCACATTCCTATGTTTGTTTCCTTAGTGTAGACTGCAGTGTGGAAACCTCAGCTCCTTTCAAAGACTGTTACATCTAGAGAGGGTAGTTTCCCATCCTTCTCCATCTCGTAAGTGAAACGCAACACAGAATTCTGCTCAAATACCTCCTTCAGCTCCTGCAGATGTCTGACATCAGGTACCTGCCTAAAAATGTCGTCAACATACCTGCAGTATATGGCCGGTTTCAAGTTCATATCGACTAAGATCTTTTGTTCGATGGTACCCATGTAGAAGTTCGCAAACAGGACACCTAGGGGAGAACCCATGGAGACCCCATCTACTTACTTATACATGTGCCCATCCGGGCTCAAGAAGGGTGACTGTTTAGTACTAGCTTGGAATAGTTTCCTTAGAATGTTTTCTGGTATGTCAAGAGGAGTACAGCCTGGATCACGATACACTCTGTCCGCAATCATCCCGATTGTTTCATCCACAGGTACGTTGGTAAACAGTGATTTTACGTCCAACGAGGCTCTTATCCCTGTGGCCCGTGTTCCCCGCAGTAAGTCAACAAATTCTTTGGAGACTTCAGGCTGAAGGCTCAAGGGACATAAGGAGTCAGCAAGCCGTGGAGTCGCTTCGCCAGTCTGTACGTGGGTGTGGGTATCTGGTCCCACACGAAATTGGCTGAAGATGATTTCCATACGCATATCCAGGATACACGTATGGAAATGTCAAGACACACAAGCATGGAAACCGACTTCGGCCAATCATCAGCCAGATAGAGAGAAAGAGAGAGAGAGAGAGAGAGAGAGAGAGAGAGAGAGAGAGAGAGAGAGAGAGAGAGAGAGAGAGAGAGAGAGAGAGAGAGAGAGAGAGAGAGAGAGAGAGAGAGAATGAGAGAGAAAGAGAGAGAGAGAATGAGAGAGAGAGAGAGAGAGAGAGAGAGAGAGAGAGAGAGAGAGAGAGAGAGAGAGAGAGAGAGAGAGAGAGAGAGAGAGAGAGAGAGAGAGAGAGAGAGAGAGAGAGAGAGAGAGAGAGAGAGAGAGAGAGAGAGAGAGAGAGAGAGAGAGATTGAGAGAAAGAGAGAGACAGAGACAGAGAGAGAGAGAGAGAGGGGAGAGAGAGAGAGAGAGAGAGAGAGAGAGAGAGAGAGAGAGAGAGAGAGAGAGAGAGAGAGGGGAGAGAGAGAGAGAGAGAGAGAGAGAGAGAGAGAGAGAGAGAGAGAGAGAGAGAGAGAGAGAGAGAGAGAGAGAGAGAGAGAGAGAGAGAGAGAGAGAGAGAGAGAGAGAGAGAGAGAGAGAGAGAGAGAGAGAGAGAGAGAGAGAATGAGAGAGAGAATGAGAGAGAAAGAGAGAGAGAATGAGAGAGAGAGAGAGAGAGAGAGAGAGAGAGAGAGAGAGAGAGAGAGAGAGAGAGAGAGAGAGAGAGAGAGAGAGAGAGAGAGAGAATGAGAGAGAGAATGGGAGAGAAAGAGAGAGAGAGAATGAGAGAGAGAGAGAGAGAGAGAGAGAGAGAGAGAGAGAGAGAGAGAGAGAGAGAGAGAGAGAGAGAGAGAGAGAGAGAGAGAGAGAGAGAGAGAGAGAGAGAGAGAGAGAGAGAGAGAGAGGGAGAGAGAGAGAGAGAGAGAGAGAGAGAGAGAGAGAGAGAGAGAGAGAGAGAGAGAGAGAGAGAGAGAGAGAGAGAGAGAGAGAGAGAGAGAGAGAGAGAGAGAGAGAGAGAGAGAGAGAGAGAGAGAGAGAGAGAGAGAGAGAGAGAGAGAGAGAGAATGAGAGAGAGAATGAGAGAGAAAGAGAGAGAGAATGAGAGAGAGAGAGAGAGAGAGAGAGAGAGAGAGAGAGAGAGAGAGAGAGAGAGAGAGAGAGAGAGAGAGAGAGAGAGAGAGAGAGAGAGAGAGAGAGAGAGAGAGAGAGAGAGAGAGAGAGAGAGAGAATGAGAGAGAGAATGAGAGAGAAAGAGAGAGAGAATGAGAGAGAGAGAGAGAGAGAGAGAGAGAGAGAGAGAGAGAGAGAGAGAGAGAGAGAGAGAGAGAGAGAGAGAGAGAGAGAGAGAGAGAGAGAGAGAGAGAGAGAGAGAGAGAGAGAGAGAGAGAGAGAGAGAGAGAGAGAGAGAGAGAGAGAGAGAGAGAGAGAGAGAGAGAGAGAGAGAGAGAGAGGGGGGGGGGAGACCAAAAACTATAAAGACAGAGACAGACACACGCAGTCAGTAACAGAACAACAGACTGCAGGAAGAAATACAGACTGATAGACAATGAAAGAGAGAGACGTAGAGAGACAGAGACAGTAGGGAGATAGACAGAGTGCAAATATATGTATGCATAGAGAGGTGGATAGTTAGCTGGATAGATTGAAGGATATATTTTTGGATAGAGGGATATATAGACAGATCAGAAGCTTGATAGATAGATGGATGAATAAATAGATGGATGAATTAATAAATAGAATAAATGGAAGCAGTGAGAATGTTAACATAAACTTTGTATTTCTTGTATTCACCTAGTTGTACTTGCGAGGGTTGAGATATGACTCTTTGATCCCGCCTCTCAACTGTCAATCAACTGGTGTACAGATTCCTGAGCCTACTGGGCTCTTATCATATCTACTTTTGAAAATGTATATCAAGTCAGCCTCCACCACATCACTTCCTAGTGTATTCCACCTGTTAACTACTCTGACACTGAGAAATTTCTTTCTAACGCCCCTGTGACTCATTTGGGTACTCAGTTTCCACCTGTGTCCAAAAATATACAGTCTGCCCATCCTTCTCTTTCTTGCCTGATTTTTTGTTGCCTGGTCGTAGAATTCAATTAATCCTGTTAGGCAAGACTTGCCATACCTGAACCCATGTTGATGTTGTGTTACAAAGTTCATTCGCTCCAGATGTTCCACTAGCTTTATTCGCACACTCTTCTCCATCAGCTTGCATGGTATGCAAGTTTGAGACACTGGCCTGTAGTTCAGTGCCTCCTGTCTATCCCCCTTCTTGTACAATGGAACTACATTAGCCGTCTTCCATTTATTGGCATTTCCCCTGTTACCAGTGATTTGTTATACACTATGGAGCATGGTAGGCACAGTGCTGCTGCTCCTTCCCTTAGGATCCAAGGGGAGATTGCGTCTGGGCCTATAGACTTTGTCACATCCAACTCTAGCAAGACCTTCCTTACATCCCCACTGGTAATCCCAAACTCCTCTAGTGGTACCTGATTAACTATTCCCTTTTTTATCTCTAGAACGTCTCCTTGCTCTAATGTGAAGACCTCCTAGAATTTCTTATTCAGTTCCTCACTCACTTCCTTCTCGTTTGTAGTGAATCTGTCTACCCCTATCCTCAGTTTCATTACCTGTTCCTTCACTGTTGTTTTTCTTCTGATGTGGCTGTGCAGTATTTTATGCTGCGTCTTGTCCTTGCTTGCTTGCTATGTCGTTTTCGTATTGCCCTTCTGCCTCTTTTCTCACCTTGACGTATTCATTCCTGGCTCTCTGGCATCCTTCCCTGCTCTCAAGTGTCCTGGTATTTCTATAGTTTCTCCACGCTCTTTTACTTAGTTGTTTTGCTAGCTTACATCTCTAATTAAACCATGGGTTTCTCATCTGCATTTAATATTTTTACCTTTTGGACTGGGACGAACTTGTCTGCTGCCTCTTTGCACTTCTGCTTGATGTAGTCCATCATGTCTTGGGCCGTCTTTCCCATAAGCTCTGTTTCATATGTTATATCTGTTAGGAATTTTCTTATCTCCACATAGTTTCCTTTTCGGAATGCCAACATTTTGTTTTCAGTTCCCTTCTTTGATACCAGATACTCAAACATCAGTACACTGTGACTGCTCATTCATATAATATAACTATGTATATATATATATATATATATATATATATATATATATATATATATATATATATATTACCCTGAGACATCTTGGCCTCACCGTACCAAGACTCAACCATATTCACCGTGAATACACCAAGCAGACGTGGGAGTGGCCGGAAGTGCCTACGGTGTACCATCTATGTGAAAACGTATCAAAACAGGTGGGTTGGCAGTGTGGAGTCATGGAGGCTGGAGTGAGGGGCCAGGATGGACCCTGCAGGCCTCCCATAGTGAGGGGAGGTGGGGGGTGAGTGAGGGGTGTTGTGTGGTCAGGAGAGAGAGGTGGGGGTTACGCGTGTGCCAAACAGTGTTTTGTGTTTTTCTTTTTTGAAAGTTTTGCTGAACAAGTTACGTTGTCAGCGATAATTGGCGCAACATATCTATCATATTGTGAGTACATCACACGTGCAGTGAGTCAGATTACAAGTGTGTGATTCATTCATTATTGTGCAGTGATATACGGGGAAATTATACCAGTGTTAGTGTCGCCCTGACCCCCGCCCCCACCCAGCGCCCAGGCCGGGAAGTACCTGTTCTTCCCCCTCCTACCCACCCCACCACGTCGCCTCCCCACCCACGAGGCCACCTTGCCACCCGCCCATAGAAGCCGGGAGGCTCCCATGTGTGTCTACGCTACCCACCCACCCAATGTATACCCACATATTGTGTAGTGGGTGTATACCCACACTTTGTATAGAGGTGGTATATGTATTACCACCCACCTGAGTAGTAAGTGCCACGGCCAGCTGATCACCCCCCCCCAGCCTCCAACCGCCGCCCACCCTCCAGTCTCCACCCGCCGTCCACCTTCCCGCCCAGCGCCCGCCCAGCGCCCGCCCAGCGCCCGCCCATGTCGCAGCTCCCAACAGATAGCCAGGCTTCTCCAAGCCAAGATGAGCCATCAAACA
The DNA here is from genome assembly GCF_040958095.1 of Procambarus clarkii. Lineage (NCBI taxonomy): Eukaryota > Metazoa > Arthropoda > Malacostraca > Decapoda > Cambaridae > Procambarus > Procambarus clarkii. The sequence continues at coordinate 964,182 of NW_027189133.1, forward strand.
GGGGTAGACAAGGTAGATGTCAGACGTGTGACCGGGTATGCTATATCCGGTTGAGTGACGATAATGTGCGCATTCATTACCACGACGGAGCCAGGTGTTTGGGTTCTGGGCGCCCTCCCAGGGAGAACACCAATCAACAGCCCACACCGCCCGTAAGGCAAAACACCTCCCAGACCTTCATTCCCACAGAAAATTTATTAGAAGCTATCAAAGCAACATCGGCCAGAACCTTGCAACACATCCCTAAAGCAGCCCGCCCCCATGCAGCAGCCAAATTATCTGCCCTCCTGAGAAAGGTCAACGACTCTCCTGGAACGACCCAAGCATGGCACAACCTCCTAATGTTTGGCAACATATGTCTAGCCACCCCTGCAAGGAGAGACAAAACCTTAGCTGCCTCAGTCATCAAAGCTATAAATGATTTTCCCAGGGAGGACAACCAGGTGCGCCTTCCCACTCGCGCGAGAAACACCCACGGCAGGAAGAGCAACAGTGGCATATCCGAGACATCAAAAATCAGAACATCAGTCACCAAGAAAATAGAAGAAGGAAACACTATTGGCGCAATAAGAGTCATCACCAGTGAGGACTCAATTGCCGACAGAGATGCCGCAACAGCTCAAGCCCTAAGGGAGAAACACCCACCCAGGGCTCCGCGTGAGGACGACATTGTACAAGTGGGGGCTACCGGAGCAGAACCTCTCTGGGTGGCTGAATCTGTGGTCCATAAAGCAGCCATGTCCTTCCCCACAGGATCAGCAGGTGGGTTCACAGGACTAAAACCCAACCACCTCAAGCAAATGCTCAACCCTGCACTGGGTGACATTGCAAAGAACCTCTTGGTGGAACTAACCAGATTCACCAACACATGTCTAGCTGGCAACATACCAGCGTCCATAAGACCTATCTTTTTTGGAGCATCTCTCTGTGCTCTAAAGAAAAAGGATGGAGGGATCAGGCCAATAGCTGTGGGCAATTCTCTCCGGCGTCTCGTCGCAAAGGCAGCTGCAAGAACAGTTAGTGATGCAGCGGCCAACATGCTGAAGCCAAAACAGCTCGGGTTTGGCATTCCACAAGGGTGTGAGGCGGCAGCCCATGCAGCTCGAGCCTTCATCGCCAACATCACAGACGAAAAGGCCCTTATCAAGCTAGATTTCAAAAATGCCTTCAATTTGGTGCGGAGGGATGCTGTACTCCGTGCGGTTCATAGTCATTTCCCTTCCCTCTACCCTTTTGTACATTCATGCTACAGTATGGATCTTAAGCTACTTTTTGGCGAACATGAAATTGACTCGCGAGAAGGCGTCCAACAGGGTGACCCCCTCGCTCCTCTCCTTTTCTGCTTAGTCATCAAACAAGTCACAGAGGTCCTGTCCAGCGAGCTTAACATCTGGTTCTTGGATGATGGTACCCTAGCTGGTTCCCAAGACTCCCTCCTGGAGGACATCAGAAAAATCCAGGAGCAAGGTGCAGTTTTAGGCCTCACCCTGAACCCTTCTAAATGTGAAATAATATGTTCCAACCAGGGCATCGTAGAGAGAATAGAGGGTCTTCTGCCAAATATCCATAAAACTAAACCTGAAGACAGCACACTCCTAGGAGCTCCCCTGGGGTTGAAAGCCATCGATGAGGTCCTTGATAAGAAAATCGCCGACCTTAAGAGGATGGATGGGAGGATTGAGGATATTGATGCTCATGATGCACTCTACCTCATCACCAGATGTCTGTCCCTCCCCAGGTTAACCTACTTTCTGAGGTGTTCACCATCTTACAGTAGCCAAAAACTAAGTGAGTATGACCGGTTACTGAAATCAATGCTAGAAAAAGCCCTTAACCTCTCTCTCGATGACCTACAGTGGAAACAAGCCTCTCTTCCCGTAAGACTTGGGGGCCTCGGAGTTCGAACAGCAACGCAAATCGCTGTTCCAGCCTTCCTGTCCTCCTTATCAGCATCCGACGACCTTGTGAAGGAAATTCTACCTGCCCACTTACATCAGCTGGCAGGTGTACATGATCCCAATTTTACACGCTGTGCCACAGAGTGGGCCTCTCGTGCAGGCCAATCACCTCAACCACCATCCCCAAAATCCCACAAGCAATCCAGCTGGGATGGTCCCATTGTAGACCAAGTTGCTGCAGAGTGCCTGGGTGCTGCAACAACACAACACGACATTGCTCGCCTCACAGCAGTAGCAGCACCACATGCAGGGGATTTCCTGTTAGCAACCCCAATGTCGGCAACTGGCACGCGTCTCACACCACACGCCCTCCGAATTGCTGTGGCCCTCCGCCTTGCTGCCCCAATCCACACCAGATATAGGTGTATTTGCGGCGAGGTGGTGGCTGACAGGTACGGTCACCATGGCCTACTCTGCCAAAGCACAGGGGGATGGCACTCGAGGCACAGTGAAGTTAACGACATCATCAAGAGGAGCCTCACTACAGCTGGATGCCCAGCTGAAAGAGAGCCCCGTTACCTAACGCCCCGTAACTCTGATGCTCTTATTGGTCGCCCGGATGGTATCACAGTGAACCCCTGGAAGAATGGCAAGCAGTTGGTATGGGACTACACGTGCGTATCAACCCTGGCTAACACCTACATTAACCTCAGTGTTGCACAACCAGGTGGCGCTGCCACCCACAGGGAAGCAGCCAAATCCCGTAAGTATAGAGAACTGGATCACCACTACAATTTTGTCCCCATTGCTTCTGAGACGCTCGGCGCCTGGGGTAAAAGTGCTACCAGTTTTTTGAAGGAACTGGGTTCTAGGCTCATTGAAACAACAAGGGACACGAGAGCTGCAAGCTTTCTTTTCCAGCGCCTCAGTGTGGCGATACAGAGGGGAAATGCGCACTGCATCCAGGGTTCCTGCCCGCCATCTGAGGAGCTGGAGGAACTCGACAACCTATGACAACCATCTTTGTAACCCATATGTAACTCCTTTTTTGTAACAAAGTTCAAATAAAGTAAATATATATATGTACATACAAAAGAATGGGGGTGGTAGGAGAAGATAATATTAGTGTTCAGTGAGAGACCACAAGGTCTCCTCTGAATACTTTTTATTTTCTTCTCCGAGGCTATGGGTCCCCACATTGGCACCAGAGGTGGTACCCTCACAAACTTTTATATATATATATATATATATATATATATATATATATATATATATATATATATATATATATATATATATATATATATATATAATCACACATGGTCAAATAGATGTATAGATAGATGGATAAATAGATGGAAAAGATAGATAAAAGGATGGATAGATATTTAAATATACAGTCCACTTACTAAAATTAAAATTAAATATGTACTTAGTCATATAATCCCACATTGTCAAATAGATGTATTGATAGACGGATAAATAGATGAATAGATAGATGGATGGATAGATAGATAAATAGATGGATAGATAGGTGGATAGCTAGTTGAATAGATAAATGGATAGATAGATGGAGAGATATATGAACATTTTAATGAATGGATGCAAAGATGGAGAAATAGGTGAACATATGGATAGATAAATTGATGGTTGGCTAGATAGTTAGTTGGAAAGATAAAGAAATAGATAGATGGATTGATAGACAGATGGACAGATGGAAGACAGGCAGAGCCTGACAATGGCAGGTATACCCAGAGTGCAGTATATATATCAGGAAACAGTTTACATAATTGTTAAGGTTTCACATGTTACAGAACATGTAAAGTGACATGTGTGCGGAATATTTACTTGTGAAGGGAATATTTATTTTAAATATATTATATTTCAATAGCATCAGTTTCAGTTAAATACTTGTTCAATTAAATTATATTTTATTATTTGGAAAATAGTGCACTGTATTTTTTAAAAACTCAACATAAATAATTCCTCACATATATGGCAGTATTTACATATATAAATAACTAAATTTAAATAAATCACTTACTTCTTATTATTGAAACTTCAGATTATTTCAATTAACTAAATTTGTTTTTTTCTAATAACGAAAATAAATGTTAGTTTAGCTGAACAGGAGCTTCTGGTTTAGCTGGGACGCGTGTCAGTCAAGTGAACCCGACATCTCTCCTGTCCACATGTGGCTATTGCGTCTCTCTCTGAGGACGATTCTTATTCTGGATAATACCAAACTCAGCTTCTTCGAGATTGAACATCAGACTATCGACAAGTTACATTATTATATAAATCACGAATATTGTTCACTTTATTCAATTACAAATTATTGCGACATTTTCGTCCAGAGTGCTTACCCCTGGGGCTGGTGTTTCCTACCTTCTAACCATACTCTCTGTAACTATGTGGCAACACTGTTTTTTAAGGAGTGAGTACGGGACTGAGGCACTTCCCTTGTTATGGGTGAGATCAGGTAGCAGTAGCATCATAGGAGTTACGTTAACACAAAAGAAACTCCAGCACGGCTACACTCGTGTGTCCCGCTTGGAAGTCCATGGTGGAGCGTCTCATCTCCTCCAGCAGGGAGCATTCATGTCCCATAAAATTTTCTCTTATTTTACAACTTAAGAAAAGGTATTTACTTAAGGAGAGGTAAACACCTCTCCCGGAAGTTTCAGTTTCAATACCATATGACTGGTAAGTCGGGAAGAGAAGGATGGGGCGGCTGCCGAAATCTTGAGCGAGGAACTGGAGACGAGGTGAAGAGGTGAGATGAAAGATCGGTGACCCAACCACCGTGGGTAAGCGTTGCAGCTGATGCTGTGGTTGTAGAGTGGAGTGTTCATTGTTGCTCGCTGATGTGTCTTGCAGGAGGCAGGGCTTCTCGTCGCGGTGTTCTTTAAAGCAGCTGGCAGTTGAGAGTTGATTACAGATGTTCATGTTAAATCATTTCGTTATTGGTCTTCTTTTTTGTTGACAGTTTCATCAAACTCTGATCTTTGGTCTTCTTCTTGGACTTGTCGGTCTTGGTCGTGGTAGTCTGACTTGGTGCTGGCCTTGTGGTGCTATCGTTGGAGGTTGTTGGTGCGGTGTCTTAAAGGAAATCGGCAGCTGAGTAGTGACATATCCGTGAAGGAGGAGATGGTGTTCCAACAGACACGTCCTCATGCGATTCATCAGATGAGTGAAGAGCAGAGGTGGTAGATTGCGAAGATAGTGTTTTCGAAGGTTGATTTCTTGAAGGTTGAGTAGCAGCAGTAGGTACTGCAGCAAAGGGGACTTCATAGTATAGACCCTCTACAGGGTCACACCCAGGGTATTCTATTCAATACCCATTGTTTCGTGTTCTGTCTTGTGTTGATGAATTTAATACCCTATTAATACCACCTAACCCCATCCACCTCACTCACATGTAGATATAAACAAATCGGAGATGTGTAAGTTCTATTCAGTTGTGTATGTGTAAACTAAAGTCTTTGAAAATGTAATAAGTTTTACGAAACGCGCTCAAGTGTCGTGTCAGACTAGAAATAAAAATGAATTTTGGAGAACTGATTTTTGAATTACCACCAACAGTGAAAAGAAATGTACGATTTCAAGTTCATGTCGACTAAGACTTTTTGCTCGATGGTACCCATTTAGAAGTTTGCAAACAGGACACCTAGGGGAGAACCCATGGCGACCCCATCTACTTGCTTATACATTTGCCCATCCGGGCTCAAGAAGGGTGCCTCTTTAGTACAAGCTTGGAGTAGTTTCCTCAGAATATTTTCTGGTATGTCAAAAGGAGTACAGGTTGGATCACGATACACTCTGTCGGCAATCATCCCGATTGTCTCGTCCACAGGTACGTTGGTAAACAGCGATTCTACGTCCAACGAGGCTCTTATCCCTGTGGCCCGTGTGCCCCGCAGTAAGTCAACAAATTCCTTTGGAGACTTCAGGCTGAAGGCGCAAGGAACATAAGGAGTCAGCAGGCCGTTGAGTCGCTTCGCCAGTCTGTACGTGGGTGTGGGTATCTGGCTAATGATTGGCCGAAGTGGGTTTCCAGGCTTGTGTGTCTTGACATTTCCATACGCATATCCAGGTTTATATTCCCCAATGATCTTTGGCAGGTGGAGTCCGGATTTCTTGGCGTTCACAGTTTCGATCAGTTTGTTGACCTTTGCTTTTAATTCGGCTGTAGTGTCCTTCGTTACCCTTTGGAACTAAGTTTGGTCAGAGAGTATGAGGTTCATTTTCGCCAGATATTCGTCTTTTTTAAGAATGACATATATTGGCGACTTGTCACCTCTCCTGACAACTATCTCCTTGTTCTCACGAAGGCTTTTAGCTGCCGCTTTGAGCTCGGGGGACAGTATGGTGCTTCTGTAATTGCCTCGATTCTTTCCTCCTTCTGCAATAAGTTCTGCTTGTAAGGTATCTTTGGTAGTGACCTTCTTTTGTGTCTCGAGGTCGAATATGTCGTCCAACAGAATTTCCAACTCTACTTTCCGGGCCATCTCACTCGGTCTGGACATAACGTGACAGTTTATGCCCAGATTTAGGAGAGTAACTTGGTCCTCAGTGAGGTTAATTCCTGCAAGGTTCAGGAAGCCATCTCTTGGTCGTGGAATTGCCATAGGTCCTCCATATAACGTTGTTAGTTACTTGATAATCCTTGTTTCAGTGCTGAGGTGATGTCGGTCTGTGAGGATGTCGAGGTGTTGTTGAATGCAGGTACGGATACTTTCGTCGATATTGCTATTTCTCCACTCGTTTGTAGCATGAAGTAGTTGCGTTTTGTTGTCTTTGATTTCATTCTCTGCCTTGTATATCTGATCACGAATCAGATCCTGGCGATATTTTATCATGAAGGCTTGATTCCTTGCTGCTGGGTCGTGCGCTTTAATATTAGTATACTTTGGTAGCAGTCTTTCCTGTAGACATATATTATTAAATATGACCGAAAAAGTAAGATTAATAATTCTAACACGAATTTTCTCAATCTTTCGCACATTTCTTTTCACTGTTGGAGGTAATTCAAAAATCAATTCTCCAAAATTCATTTTTACTTCTAGTCTGACGCGACACTTGAGCGCGTTTCATAAAACTTATTACATTTTCAAAGACTTTACACATACACAACTGAATAGAACTTACATATCTCCGATTTGTTTATATCTACATTTGAGTGAGGTGGATGGGGTGAGGTGGTATTTAATAGGGTATTAATTTCATCAACACAAGACAGAACACGAAACAATGGGTATTGAATAGAAGTGTTTGTAGAAAGCCTATTGGTCCATATTTCTTGATGCTTCTGTATTGGAGCGGAGTCTTGAGGTGGGTAGAATATAGTTGTGCATTAATTGGCTGTTGATTGCTGGTGTTGACTTCTTGATGTGTAGTGCCTCACAAACGTCAAGCCGCCTGCTATCGCTGTATCTATCGATGATTTCTGTGTTGTTTACTAGGATTTCTCTGGCGATGGTTTGGTTGTGGGAAGAGATTATATGCTCCTTAATGGAGCCCTGTTGCTTATGCATCGTTAAACGCCTAGAAAGAGATGTTGTTGTCTTGCCTATATACTGGGTTTTTTGGAGCTTACAGTCCCCAAGAGGGCATTTGAAGGCATAGACGACGTTAGTCTCTTTTAAAGCGTTCTGTTTTGTGTCTGGAGAGTTTCTCATGAGTAGGCTGGCCGTTTTTCTGGTTTTATAGTAAATTGTCAGTTGTATCCTCTGATTTTTGTCTGTAGGGATAACGTTTCTATTAACAATATCTTTCAGGACCCTTTCCTCCGTTTTATGAGCTGTGGAAAAGAAGTTCCTGTAAAATAGTCTAATAGGGGGTATAGGTGTTGTGTTAGTTGTCTCTTCAGAGGTTGCATGACTTTTCACTTTCCTTCTTATGATGTCTTCTACGAAACCATTGGAGAAGCCGTTGTTGACTAGGACCTGGCTTACCCTACAGAGTTCTTCGTCGACTTGCTTCCATTCTGAGCTGTGGCTGAGAGCACGATCGACATATGTGTTAACAACACTCCTCTTGTACCTGTCTGGGCAGTCGCTGTTGGCATTTATTCACATTCCTATGTTCGTTTCCTTAGTGTAGACTGCAGTGTGGAAACCTCCGCTCTTTTCCATGACTGTTACATCTAGAAAGGAGAGCTTCTCATCCTTTTCCATCTCGTAGGTGAAACGCAGCACGGAACTCTGCTCAAATGCCTCCTTCAGCTCCTGCAGATGTCTGACATCAGGTACCTGTGTAAAAATGTCGTCAACATACCTGCAGTATATGGGCGGTTTCAAGTTCATGTCGACTAAGACTTTTTGCTCGATGGTAACCATGTAGAAGTTTGCAAACAGGACACCTAGGGGAGAACCCATGGCGACCCCATCTACTTGCTTATACATGTGCCCATCCGGGCTCAAGAAGGGTGCCTCTTTAGTACAAGCTTGGAGTAGTTTCCTCAGAATATTTTCTGGTATGTCAAGAGGAGTACAGGCTGGATCACGATACACTCTGTCGGCTATCATTCCGATTGTCTCGTCCACAGGTACGTTGGTAAACAGCGATTCTACATCCAACGAGGCTCTTATCCCTGTGGCCGGTGTGCCCCGCAGTAAGTCAACAAATTCCTTTGGAGACTTCAGACTGAAGGCGCAAGGAACATAAGGAGTCAGCAGGCCGTTGAGTCGCTTCGCCAGTCTGTACATGGGTGTGGGTATCTGGCTAATGATTGGCCGAAGTGGGTTTCCAGGCTTGTGTGTCTTGACATTTCCATACGCATATCCAGGTTTATATTCCCCAATGATCTTTGGCAGGTGGAGTCCGGATTTCTTGGCGTTCACAGTTTCGATCAGTTTGTTGACCTTTGCTTTTAATTCGGCTGTAGTGTCCTTCGTTACCCTTTGGAACTTAGTTTGGTCAGAGAGTATGATGTTCATTTTCGCCAGATATTCGTCTTTTAAAAGAATGACATATATTGGCGACTTGTCACCTCTCCTGACAACTATCTCCTTGTTCTCACGAAGGCTTTTAGCTGCCGCTTTGAGCTCGGGGGACAGTATGGTGCTTCTGTAATTGCCTCGATTCTTTCCTCCTTCTGCAATAAGTTCTGCTTGTAAGGTATCTTTGGTAGTGACCTTCTTTTGTGTCTCGAGGTCGAATATGTCGTCCAACAGAATTTCCAACTCTACTTTCCGGGCCATCTCACTCGGTCTGGATATAACATGACAGTTTATGCCCAGATTTAGGAGAGTGACTTGGTCCTCAAATGGTTCAAATGCCCCCTTGGGGACTGTAAGCTCCAAAAAAAACAGTATATAGGCAAGACAACAACATCTCTTTCTAGGCGTTTAACGATGCATTAGCAACAGGGCTCCATTAAGGAACATATAATCTCTTCCCACAACCAAACCATCGCCAGAGAAATCCTAGTAAACAACACAGAAATCATCGATAGATACAGCGATAGCAGGCGGCTTGACGTTTGTGATGCACTACACATCAAGAAGTCAACACCAGCAATCAACAGCCAATTAATGCACAACTATATTCTACCCACCTCAAGACTCCGCTCCAATATAGAAGCATCAAGAAATATGGACCAATAGGCTTTCTACAAACACTTCTATTCAATACCCATTGTTTCGTGTTCTGTCTTGTGTTGATAAAATTAATACCCTATTAATGCCACCTCTTGTTCTGTCTTGTGTTGATGAAATTAATACCCTATTAATGCCACCTCTTGTTCTGTCTTGTGTTGATGAAATTAATACCCTATTAATGCCACCTCACCCCTTCCACCTCACTCAAATGTAGATATAAAATCGGAGATGCGTAAGTTCTATTCAGTTGTGCATTTGTAAACTAAAGTCTTTGAAAATGTAATAAATTTTACGAAACGCGCTCGTGTCGCGTCAGACTAGAAATAAAAATGAATTTTGGAGAATTGATTTTTGATTTACCTCCAGCAGTGAAAAGAAATGTACAAAAGATTGAGAAAATTCGTGTTAGAATTATTAATCTTACTTTTTCGGTCATATTTAATAATATATGTCTACAGGAAAGACTGCTACCAAAATATACTAATATATATATATATATATGTTCTTGTCTTGTCCTTACTCTCATGGTGGGTAGAGTAAATAGTTCCGTGATTTGGGTGTTCATGGTAGGTCGCTCTATTCTTATGTGAATTGCCTCAAGAATTTGTAATCTTCTTGAATCTTGGGTTTTGTCTATTATGCAAGTATTCTTGTTCAACATTTCTCTTGTTAGAGTAATGTCATGGGCTTGTCTCATGTGATTCCTAGGGGCACCAGATTGAAGATGGCATGTCAAACGCCTCGTCAGCTTGGTTGACGTCATACCTATGTACTTACATTGAAGGTTACATCCTTCGTGGGGGCAAGTGTACATGTATACAACGCTTGACTGCTGTAGAGGGTTCTCCGTCGGCTTCGGGCTGTTTTTGATAAGGAGTTCGGAAGTCTTCTTGGTGGAATAAGACTTCCGAACTCCTTATCAAAAACAGCCCGAAGCCGACGGAGAACCCTCTACAGCAGTCAAGCGTTTTATACATGTACACTTGCCCCCACGAAGGATGTAACCTTCAATGTAAGTACATAGGTATGACGTCGACCAAGCTGACGAGGCGTTTGACATGCCATCTTCAATCTGGTGCCCCTAGGAATCACATGAGACAAGCCCATGACATTACTCTAACAAGAGAAATGTTGAACAAGAATATATATCCTGTAGACATATATTATTAAATATGACCGAAAAAGTAAGATTAATAATTCTAACACGAATTTTCTCAATCTTTCGTACATTACGCTTCACTGTTGGAGGTAAATCAAAAATCACTTCTCCAAAATTCATTTTTATTTTTAGTCTGACGCGACACGGGCGCGTTTCGTAAAACATATTACATTTTCAAAGACTTCACAAATACACAACTGATTAGAACTTACGTATCTCTGATTTTATATCTACATTTGAGTGAGGTGGGAGGGGTGATGTGGCATTAACACAAGACAGAACAAGAGGGGATATTAATAGGGTATTAAAAGTATCAACACAAGACAGAACAGAAACAATGGGTATTGAATAGAAGTGTTTGTAGAAAGCCTATTGGTCCATATTTCTTGATGCTTCTATATTGGAGCGGAGTCTTGAGGTGGGTAGAATATAGTTGTGCAATAATTGGCTGTTGATTGCTGGTGTTGACTTCTTGATGTGTAGTGCCTCGCAAACGTCAAGCCGCCTGCAGTCTGGTGTTGACAAAGGCTTTAACAAAGCCGAAACGTTCACCTCATTTCATATTTCTCTGTGGATTTTCCGCATAAAATGATCAGTGTTTTGTGATCGTCAATTGCATATATATATATATATATATATATATATATATATATATATATATATATATATATATATATATATATATATATATATATATATATATATATATATATATATATATATATATATATGTCGTACCTAGTAGCCAGAACGCACTTCTATGCCTACTATGCAAGGCCAGATTTGCCTAATAAGCCAAGTTTTCATGAATTAATAGTTTTTCGTCTACCTAACCAACCTAACCTAACCTAACCTAACTTTTTCGGCTACCTAACCCAACCTAACCTATAAAGATAGGTTAGGTTAGGTTAGGTAGGGTTGGTTAGGTTCGGTCATATATCTACGTTAATTTTAACTCCAATAAAAAAAAATTGACATCATACATAATGAAATGGGTAGCTTTATCATTTCATAAGAAAAAAAATAGAGAAAATATATTAATTCATGAAAACTTGCCTTATTAGGCAAATCGGGCCTTGCATAGTAGGCTGAGAAGTGCGTTCTGGCTACTAGGTACGACATATATATATATATATATATATATATATATATATATATATATATATATATATATATATATATATATATATATATATATATATATATATATATATATATATATATTATATATATATATATATATATATATATATATATATATATTATATATATATATGTCGTACCTAGTAGCCAGAACTCACTTTTTGGCCTACTATTCAAGGCCCGATTTGCCTAATAAGCCAAGTTTTCCTGAATTAATATATTTTTTCTAATTTTTTTCTTATGAAATGATAAAGCTACCCATTTCATTATGTATGAGGTCAATTTTTTTTATTGGAGTTAAAATTAACGTAGATATATGACCGAACCTAACCAACCCTACCTAACCTAACCTAACCTATCTTTATAGGTTAGGTTTGGTTAGGTAGCCGAAAAAGTTAGGTTAGGTTAGGTTAGGTAGGTTAGGTAGTCGAAAAACAATTAATTCATGAAAACTTGGCTTATTAGGCAAATCGGGCCTTGCATAGTAGGCTGAGAAGTGCGTTCTGGCTACTAGGTACGACATATATATATATATATATATATATATATATATATATATATATATATATATATATATATATATATATATATATATATATATATATATATGTATATATATATGTCGTACCTAGTAGCCAGAACTCACTTCTCAGCCTACTATTCAAGGCCCGATTTGCCTAATAAGCCAAGTTTTCCTGAATTATTATATTTACTATCATTTTTTTCTTATGAAATGATAAAGCAACCCTTTTCTCTATGTATGAGGTCAATTTGTTTTATTGGAGTTGAAATTAACGTAGATATATGACCGAACCTAACCAACCCTACCTAACCTAACCTAACCTATATTTATAGGTAAGGTTAGGTTAGGTAGCCAAAAAAGCTAGGTTAGGTTAGGTTAGGTAGGTTAGGTAGACGAAAAACATTAATTCATGAAAACTTGGCTTATTAGGCAAATCGGGCCTTGAATAGTAGGCTGAGAAGTGCGTTCTGGCTATTAGGTACGACATATATATATATATATATATATATATATATATATATATATGTATATGTATATGTCGTAACTAGTAGCCAGAACGCACTTCTCGGCCTACTATGCAAGGCCAGATTTGCCTAATAAGTCAAGTTTTCCAGAATTAATATATTTTCTCTGATTTTTTTCTTATGAAATGATAAAGCTACCCATTTTATTATGTATGAGGTAATTTTTTTTTATTGGAGTTAAAACTAACGTAGATATATGACCGAACCTAACCAACCCTACCTAACCTAACCTAATCTATCTTTATAGGTTAGGTTCGGTTAGGTAGCAGAAAAAGTTAGGTTAGGTTAGGTTAGGTTAGGTAGGTTAGGTAGTCGAAAAATAATTAATTCATGAAAACTTGGCTTATTAGGCAAACTGGGCCATGCATAGTAGGCTAATAACTGCGTTCTGGCTACTAGGTACGACATTATATATATATATATATATATATATATATATATATATATATATATATATATATATATATATATATATATATATATATATATATATATATATATATATATATATATATATTTTATTAAATATGACCGAAAAAGTAAGATTAATAATTCTAACACGAATTTTCTCAATCTTTCGTACATTATGCTTCACTGTTGGAGGTAAATCAAAAATCACTTCTCCAAAATTCATTTTTATTTCTAGTCTGACGCGACACGGGCGCGTTTCGTAAAACTTATTACATTTTCAAAGACTTCACAAATACACAACTGATTAGAACTTGCGTTTCCCTGATTTTATATCTACATTTGAGTGAGGTGGGAAGGGTGATGTGGCATTACATTTGAGTAAGGTGGGAAGGATGATGTGGCATTAGAGGATATTAATAGGGTATTAAAAGTATCAACACAAGACAGAACACGAAACAATGGATATTGAATAGAAGTGTTTGTAGAAAGCCTATTGGTCCATATTTCTTGATGCTTCTATATTGGAGCGGAGTCTTGAGGTGGCTTCTATATCCGCTCCAATATAGAAGCATCAAGAAATATGGACCAATAGGCTTTCTACAAACACTTCTATTCAATATCCATTGTTTCGTGTTCTGTCTTGTGTTGATACTTTTAATACCCTATTAATATCCTCTAATGCCACATCATCCTTCCCACCTTACTCAAATGTAATGCCACATCACCCTTCCCACCTCACTCAAATGTAGATATAAAATCAGGGAAACGCAAGTTCTAATCAGTTGTGTATTTGTGAAGTCTTTGAAAATGTAATAAGTTTTACGAAACGCGCCCGTGTCGCGTCAGACTAGAAATAAAAATGAATTTTGGAGAAGTGATTTTTGATTTACCTCCAACAGTGAAGCATAATGTACGAAAGATTGAGAAAATTCGTGTTAGAATTATTAATCTTACTTTTTCGGTCATATTTAATAAAATATGTCTACAGGAAAGACTGCTACCAAAATATACTAATATATATATATATATATATATATATATATATATATATATATATATATATATATATATATATATATATATATATATATATATATATATATATAGATATATATATATATATATATATATATATATATATATGTATATATATATATAATATATATATATATGTCGTACCTAGTAGCCAGAACTCACTTCTCAGCCTACTATGCGAGGCCCGATTTGCCTAATAAGCCAAGTTTTACTGAATTAATATATTTTCTCTAATTTTTTTCTTATGAAATGATAAAGCTACCCATTTCATTATGTATGAGGTCAATTTTTTTTTATTGGAGTTAAAATTAACGTAGATATATGACCGAACCTAACCAACCCTACCTAACCTAACCTAACCTATCTTTATAGGTTAGGTTAGGTTAGGTAGCCGAAAACGTTAGGTTAGGTTAGGTTAGGTAGGTTAGGTTGTCGAAAAAACATTAATTCATGAAAACTAGGCTTATTAGGCAAATCGGGCCATGCATAGTAGGCTGAGAAGTGAGTTCTGGCTACTAGGTACGACATATATATATATATATATATATATATATATATATATATATATATATATACATATATATATATGTCGTACCTAGTAGCCAGAACGCACTTTTTGGCCTACTATGCAAGGCCTGATTTGCCTAATAAGCCAAGTTTTCCTGAATTAATATATTTTCGCTAATTTTTTTTCTTATGAAATGATAAAGCTACCCATTTCATTATGTATGAGGTCAATTTTTTTTTATTGGAGTTAAAATTAACGTAGATATATGACCGAACCTAACCAACCCTACCTAACCTAACCTAACCTATCTTTATAGGTTAGGTTAGGTTAGGTAGCCGAAAAAGTTAGGTTAGGTTAGGTTAGGTTGGTTAGGTAGACGAAAAACAATTAATTCATGAAAACTTGGCTTATTAGGCAAATCGGGCCTTGAATAGTAGGATGAGAAGTGCGTTCTGGCTACTAGGTTCGACATATATATATATATATATATATATATATATATATATATATATATATATATATATATATATATATATATATATATATATATATATATATATATATATATATATATATATATATATATATATATATATATATTATATATATATATATACATATATATATATATATATACACACATATATATATATATGTCGTACCTAGTAGCCAGAACGCACTTGTCAGCCTACTATGCAACGCCCGATTTGCCTAATAAGTCAAGTTTTCCTGAATTAATATATTTTCTCTAATTTTTTTCTTATGAAATGATAAAGCTACCTATTTCATTATGTATGAGGTCAATTTTTTTTTATTGGAGTTAAAATTAACGTAGATATATGACGGAACCTAACCAACCCTACCTAACCTAACCTAACCTATCTTTATAGGTTAGGTTGGTTAGGTAGTCGAAAAAGTTAGGTTAGGTTAGGTTAGGTAGGTTAGGTTGTCGAAAAACAATTAATTCATGAAAATTTGGCTTATTAGGCAACTCAGGCCTTGCATAGTAGGCTGAGAAGTGTGTTCTGGCTACTAGGTACGACATATATATATATATACATATATATATATATATATATATGTCGTACCTAATAGCCAGAACGCACTTCTCAGCCTACTATTCAAGGCCCGATTTGCCTAATAAGCCAAGTTTTCATGAATTAATGTTTTTTCGTCTACCTAACCTACCTAACCTAACCTAACCTAGCTTTTTTTGGCTACCTAACCTAACCTTACCTATAAATATAGGTTAGGTTAGGTTAGGTAGGGATGGTTAGGTTCGGTCATATATCTACGTTAATTTTAACTCCAATAAAAAAAATTGACCTCATACATAGAGAAAAGGGTTGCTTTATCATTTCATAAGAAAAAAATTATAGTAAATATATTAATTCAGGAAAACTTGGCTTATTAGGCAAATCGGGCGTTGAATAGTAGGCTGAGAAGTGAGTTCTGGCTACTAGGTACGACATATATATATATATATATATATATATATATATATATATATATATATATATATATATATATATATATATATATATATATATATATATATATATATATATATATGTCGTACCTAGTAGCCAGAACTGACTTCTCAGCCTACTATGCAAGGCCCGATTTGCCTAATAAGCCAAGTTTCATGAATTAATGTTTTTTCGTCTACCTAACCTACCTAACCTAACCTAACCTAGCTTTTTTTGGCTACCTAACCTAACCTTACCTATATATATAGGTTAGGTTAGGTTAGGTAGGGTTGGTTAGGTTCGGTCATATATCTACGTTAATTTTAACTCCAATAAAAAAAATTGACCTCATACATAATGAAATGGGTAGCTTTATCATTTCATAAGAAAAAAATAGAGAAAATATATTAATTCAGTAAAACTTGGCTTATTAGGCAAATCGGGCCTTGAATAGTAGGCTGAGAAGTGAGTTCTGGCTACTAGGTACGACATATATATATATATATATATATAGATATATATATATATATATATATATAATATATATATTATATATATATATATATATATATATATAATACATACATATATATATATCTATATATATATATATATATATATATATATATATATATATATATATATATATATATATATATATATATATATATATATATATATGTCGTACCTAGTAGCCAGAACTCACTTCTCAGCCTACTATGCGAGGCCCGATTTGCCTAATAAGCCAAGTTTTACTGAATTAATATATTTTCTCTATTTTTTTCTTATGAAATGATAAAGCTACCCATTTTCATTATGTATGAGGTCAATTTTTTTTTATTGGAGTTAAAATTAACGTAGATATATGACCGAACCTAACCAACCCTACCTAACCTAACCTAAACCTATCTCTATAGGTTAGGTTAGGTTAGGTAGCCGAAAACGTTAGGTTAGGTTAGGTTAGGTAGGTTAGGTTGTCGAAAAAACATTAATTCATGAAAACTAGGCTTATTAGGCAAATCAGGCCTTGCATAGTAGGCTGAAAAGTGAGTTCTGGCTATTAGGTACGACATATATATATATATATATATATATATATATATATATATATATATATATATATATATATATATATATATATATACATATATATATATATATATATATATACATATATATATATATATGTCGTACCTAGTAGCCAGAACGCACTTCTCAGCCTACTATGCAAGGCCCAATTTGCCTATTAAGCCAAGTTTTCCTGAATTAATATTATTTCTCTAATTTTTTTCTTATGAAATGATAAAGCTACCCATTTCATTATGTATGAGGTCAATTTCTTTTTATTGGAGATCAAATTAATGTAGATATATGACCGAACCTAACCAACCCTACCTAACCTAACCTAACCTATCTTTATAGGTTAGGTTAGGTTAGGTAGCCGAAAAAGATAGGTTAGGTTAGGTTAGGTAGGTTAGGTAGTCGAAAAACAATTAATTCATGAAAACTTGGCTTATTAGGCAAATTGGGCCTTGCATAGTAGGCTGAGAAGTGCGTTCTGGCTACTAGGTACGATATATATATATATATATATATATATATATATATATATATATATATATATATATATATATATATATATATATATATATATATATATATATATATATATATATGTCGTACCTAATAGCCAGAACGCCCTTCTCAGCCTACTATTCAAGGCCCGATTTGCCTAATAAGCCAAGTTTTCATGAATTAATGTTTTTTCGTCTACCTAACCTACCTAACCTAACCTAACCTAGCTTTTTTTGGCTACCTAACCTAACCTTACCTATAAATATAGGTTAGGTTAGGTTAGGTAGGGTTGGTTAGGTTCGGGCACATATCTACGTTAATTTTAACTCCAATAAAAAAAAATTGACCTCATACATAGAGAAAGGGTTGCTTTATCATTTCATAAGAAAAAAATTATAGTAAATATATTAATTCAGGAAAACTTGGCTTATTAGGCAAATCGGGCCTTGAATAGTAGGCTGAGAAGTGAGTTCTGGCTACTAGGTACGACATATATATATATATATATATATATATATATATTATATATATATATATATATATATATATATATATATATATATAGATATGTCGTACCTAGTAGCCAGAACGCACTTCTCAGCCTACTATGCAAGGCCCGATTTGCCTAATAAGCCAAGTTTTCCTGAATTAATATATTTTCTCTAATATTTTTCTTAGGAAATGATAAAGCTACCCATTTCATTATGTATGAGGTCAATTTATTTTTATTGGAATTAAAATTAACGTAGATATATGACCGAACCTAACCAACCCTACCTAACCTAACCTAACCTATCTTTATAGGTTAGCTTCGGTTAGGTAACCGAAAAAGTTAGGTTAGGTTAGGTTAGGTAGGTTTGGTAGTCGAAAAACAATTAATTCATGAAAACTTGGCTTATTAGGCAAATCGGCCCTTGCATAGTAGGCTGAGAAGTGCGTTCTGGCTACTAGGTACGACATATATATATATATATATATATATATATATATATATATATATATATATATATATATATATATATATATATATATATATATATATATATATATATATATATATATATATGTCGTACCTAGTAGCCAGAACTCACTTTTTGGCCTACTATTCAAGGCCCAATTTGCCTAATAAGCCAAGTTTTCCTGAATTAATATATTTTTTCTAATTTTTTTCTTATGAAATGATAAAGCTACCCATTTCATTATGTTATGAAGTTCAATTTTTTTTATTGGAGTTAAAATTAACGTAGATATACGACCGAACCTAACCAACCCTACCTAACCTAACCTAACCTATCTTTATAGGTTAGGTTAGGTTAGGTAGCCGACAAAGTTAGGTTAGGTTTGGTTAGGTAGGTAGGTAGTCGAAAAACAATTAATTCATGAAAAACTTTGCTTATTAGGCAAATTAGGCCTTGCATAGTAGGCTGAGAAGTGCGTTCTGGCTACTAGGTACGACATATATATATATATATATTATATATATATATATATATATATATATATATGTATATATATACTATATATATATATATATATATATATATATTATATATGTCGTACCTAATAGCCAGAACGCACTTCTCAGCCTACTATTCAAGGCCCGATTTGCCTAATAAGCCAAGTTTTCATGAATTAATGTTTTTTCAGGTCTACCTAACCTACCTAACCTAACCTAACTAGCTTTTTTGGCTACCTAACCTAACCTTACCTATAAATATAGGTTAGGTTAGGTTAGGTAGGGTTGGTTAGGTTCGGTCATATATCTACGTTAATTTTAACTCCAATAAAAAAAAATTGACCTCATACATAGAGAAAAGGGTTGCTTTATCATTTCATAAGAAAAAAATTATAGTAAATATAATTAATTCAGGAAAACTTGGCTTATTAGGCAAATCGGGCCTTGACTAGTAGGCTGAGAAGTGAGTTCTGGCTACTAGGTACGACATATATATATATATATACAATATATATATATATATATATATATATATATATATATATATGTCGTAACCTAGTAGCCAGAACGCCCACTTCTCAGCCTACTATGCAAGTGCCCCAATTTGCCTAATAAGCCAAGTTTCATGAATTAATTGTGTTTCGACTACCTAACCTAACCTAACCTAACTTTTTCTGCTACCTAACCTAACCTAACCTATAAGATAGGTTAGGTTAGGTTAGGTAGGGTTGGTTAGGTTTCGGTCATATATCTACGTTAATTTTAACTCCAATAAAAAAAAGTGGACCTTCATACATAATGAAATGGGTAGCTTTATCATTTCATAAGAAAAAAAATAAGAGAAAATTATATAATTCAGGAAAACTTGGCTTATTAGGCAAATCGGGCCTTGCCATAGTAGGCTGAGAAGTGAGTTCTCTGGCTACTAGGTACGACATATATATATATATATGTGTGTATATATATATATATATGTATATATATATATAATATATATATATATTATATATATATATATATATATATATATATATATATATATATATATATATATATGCGAACAAGCCTGAATGGTCCCCAGGACTATATGCGAATGAAAACTCACACCCAGAAGTGACTCGAACCCATACTCCCAGAAGCAACGCAACTGGTAACTACAGGGCGCCTTAATCCGCTTGACCATCACGGCCGTCAAAAGGAAGTGATAGCCAAGGCTATTTGAGCCACTTCCCCGACGGCAACTCGGATGGTAATCTTGGGCATAGCATTTCACCAAATCACCTCATTCTACCCATATCACCAGAATGAGGTGATTTGGTGAAATGCTATGCCCAAGATTACCATCCGAGTTGCCGTCGGGGAAGTGGCTCAAATAGCCTTGGCTATCACTTCCTTTTGACGGCCGTGATGGTCAAGCGGATTAAGGCGCCCTGTAGTTACCAGTTGCGTTGCTTCTGGGAGTATGGGTTCGAGTCACTTCTGGGGTGTGAGTTTTCATTCGCATATAGTCCTGGGGACCATTCAGGCTTGTTCGCATTTGTGTTCCTCACGTGTGCCCCAAAGAATGAGGTGATTTGGTGAAATGCTATGCCCAAGATTACCATCCGAGTTGCCGTCGGGGAAGTGGCTCAAATAGCCTTGGCTATCACTTCCTTTTGACGGCCGTGATGGTCAAGCGGATTAAGGCGCCCTGTAGTTACCAGTTGCGTTGCTTCTGGGAGTATGGGTTCGAGTCACTTCTGGGGTGTGAGTTTTCATTCATATATATATATATATATATATCGGAAGGAATCTCCTCCTTCCTCTCGGAAGGAATGCCATTGACGGGGTCCTTGGTAAGAAGATCACTGACCTGAAGAGGATGAACGAGAGGATTGAAGACATAGATGCTCATGATGCACTTTACCTCATCACCAGATGCTTGTCCCTCCCCAGGCTGACCTACTTTCTAAGATGTTCGCCATCTTTCAACAATATTAAATTAGAAGAGTACGACAGCTTGCTGAAATCAACACTAGTAAAAGCCCTCAATCTTTCCCTCAGCGACTTACAGTGGAAACAGGCCTTCCTTCCTGTCAGACTCGGGGGCCTTGGCGTGCGCACAGCAACACAAATTGCTCTACCAGCGTTCCTGTCCTTTTCAGTGGGGTCTGACAACTTGGTGAAGGAAATCCTACCTGATCACCTAGTTCAACAGGCTGGGGTACATGATCCCAGCTTCACAGACTGCACAACCAAATGGGTCTCTCTCGCAGGACCAGCACCCCAACCACCGCCTTCTGAAGCCCATAAGCAATCCAGCTGGGATCGCCCCATTGCCGACCAAGAAGCTGCGACTTTGCTAGAAGCTGCGACAACACCACATGACACTGCCCGACTTAGAGCTGTAGCAGCTCCCCATGCAGGTGATTTCCTATTAGCAACCGGCACCCGTCTCACACCGCAGGCCCTCCGAATTGCCGTGGCTCTCCGCCTCGCTGCCCCAATCCACACCGAATACAGGTGTATTTGCGGCGAGGCAGAGGCCGACAGATACTGACGGCATGGCCTTCTCTGCCAAAGGACAAGAGGATGGCATGCAAGACACGGCGAGGTCAATGACATTATTAAGAGAAGCTTTACCACAGCCGGTTGTCCAGCAGAGAGAGAG
The DNA here is from genome assembly GCF_040958095.1 of Procambarus clarkii. Taxonomy (NCBI): domain Eukaryota; kingdom Metazoa; phylum Arthropoda; class Malacostraca; order Decapoda; family Cambaridae; genus Procambarus; species Procambarus clarkii. Next base: position 986,137 of record NW_027189133.1, read on the forward strand.
CCCCGTTACCTAATGTCCCGCAACTCTGATGAGCCTATAGGTCGCCCAGACGGAATCACTGTGAACCCCTGGAAGAATGGTAGACAGTTGGTGTGGGACTACACATGCGTTTCAACTTTAGCCAATACCTATGTTGACTTCAGTGCTACAAGCAGGAGGAGCTGCCAATCACCGGGAAGCGGCCAAGTCACGTAAATACAGAGACCTTGAGCACGACTACAATTTTGTCCCCATTGCCTCAGAGACACTTGGTGCCTGGGGTAAAAGTGCTGCTAGCTTTTTGAAGGAGTTGGGGTCTAAGCTAATCGAAACAACTAGAGACCCTAGAGCTGCCAGTTTTCTTTTTCAGCGCCTTAGTGTGGCAATCCAGAGAGGAAATGCTCACTGCATCCATGGTTCCTGCCCGCCATCTGAGGAGCTGGAAGAGCTGTACAACTTGTGACAATCAGCCTTGCACCCTGCATGTAATCAATATTGTAACTTTTTTTTGTGTAATGACATTTTCAAATAAAGTTAGATAAATATACACACATACCAAAAGAATAGGGGTGGTAGGAGAAGAAAATATCAAAGTGTTCAGTGAGGATCCACAAGGTCTTCTCTGAGTACTCTTTATTTTCTTCTCCGAGGCTATGGGTCCCTACACTTGCACCAGAGGTGGTACCCCTTCTAGGTTTATAAAAATATATATATATATATATATATATATATATATATGATATATATATATATATATATATTATATATATATATATATATATATATATTTTTTTTTTTATAAAAAAACCTAGAAGGGGTACCACCTCTGGTGGCAAGTGTAGGGACCCATAGCCTCGGAGAAGAAAATAAAGAGTACTCAGAGAAGAACCTTGTGGATCCTCACTGAACACTTTGATTATTTTCTTCTCCTACACCTCCTAACACCACCAGGGGACCTCGTAGTCTGGTGGATAGCGCGCAGGACTCGTAATTCTGTGGCTCGGGTTCGATTCCGCACGAGCAGAAACAAATGGGCAAAGTTTCTATTCACCCTGAATGCCCTTGTTACCTATCAGTAATAGGTTACTGGGAGTTAGTCAGCTGTCACGGGCTGCTTCCTTGGGTGAGGCCTGGTCGAGGACCGGGGCCGCGGGCATACTAAAGCCCCGAAATCATCTCAAGATAACCCTCAAGATAACCACCCCTATTCTTTTGGTAATGTGTGTATATTTATCTAACTTTATTTGAAAATGTCATTACACAAAAAAGTTACAATATTGATTACATGCAGGGTGCAAGGCTGATTGTCACAAGTTGTACAGCTCTTCCAGCTCCTCAGATGGCGGGCAGGAACCATGGATGCAGTGAGCATTTCCTCTCTGGATTGCCACACTAAGGCGCTGAAAAAGAAATGGCTCTGAAAAAAAATTATATATATATATACATACATATATATATATATATATATATATATATATATATATATATATATATATATATATATATATGTATATATTTATATTTATATATATATATATATCTATATAATATATATATATATATATATATATATATATGTATATATTATGTATATGTCGTACCTAGTAGCCAGAACTCACTTCTCAGCCTACTATTCAAGGCCCGATTTGCCTAATAAGCCAAGTTTTCCTGAATTAATATATTTACTATAATTTTTTTCTTATGAAATGATAAAGCAACCCTTTTCTCTATGTATGAGGTCAATTTTTTTTTATTGGAGTTAAAATTAACGTAGATATATGACCGAACCTAACCAACCCTACCTAACCTAACCTAACCTATATTTATAGGTAAGGTTAGGTTAGGTAGCCAAAAAAAGCTAGGTTAGGTTAGGTTAGGTAGGTTAGGTAGACGAAAAAACATTAATTCATGAAAGCTTGGCTTATTAGGCAAATCGGGCCTTGCATAGTAGGCTGAGAAGTGCGTTCTGGCTACTAGGTACGACATATATATATATATGTATATATATATATATATATATATATATATATATATATATATATATATATATATATATATATATATATATATATATATTAGTATTTTTTGGTAGCAGTCTTTCCTGTAGACATATATTATTAAATATGACTGAAAAAGCAAGATTAATAATTCTAACACGAATTTTCTCAATATTTCTTATGTTTCTTTTCACTGTCCATGGTAATTGAAAAATCTGTTCTCCAAAATTCATTTTTATTTCTAGTCTGACGCGACACTTGAATATGTTTCGTAATAACTTATTACATTTTCAAAGACTTTTAGTTTACACACACACAACTATAACCTGCAAACATTAAACAGAGTTTTTACTTATGCTATAATTTAAAGAGCTTTCATTTTATTTTATACCCGCATTTTGGGTGAGGTGATATGTTACAACAGCTTTTGGATGAGGTGAACAAAACATTAAACACAGGCTAGAACACGAAACAATGGATATTGAAGGCAAGAATGGAAGTAACTGCAGAGGGCCTATTGGCCCATATTTCTTGATGCTTCTATATTGGTGCGGAGACTTGAAGTGGGTAGAATACAGTTGTGTATTAATTGGCTGTGATTGCTGGTGTTGACTTCCTAATGTGTAGTGCCTCGCAGATATCAAGCCGCCTGCTATCGCTGTATCTATCGATGATTTCCGTGTTGTTTTTGTTAAGACTTCTCTGGTGATGGTCTGGTTGTGGGAAGAGATTATATATTCCTTAATGGAGCCCTGTTGCTTATGCATCGTTAATCGCCTGCCGTGGAAAGAGATGTTGTTGTCTTGCCTATATACTGAGTTCTTTGAGACTTACAGTCCCCAAGTGGGCATTTGAAGGCATAGACGACACTGGTCTCTTTCAAAGCGTTTCTGCTTTGTGTCTGGAGAGTTTCTCATGAGTAGGTTGGCAGTTTTCTTAGTTTTATAGTAAATCGTCAATTGTATCTTCTGATTTTTGTCTGTAAGGATAACGTTTCTATTAACAATATCTTTCAGGACCCTTTCCTCCGTTTTATGAGCTGTGAAAAGAAGTTCCTGTAAAATAGTCTAATAGGGGTACAGGTGTTGTGTTAGTTGTCTCTTCAGAGGTTGCATAGCGTTTCACCTTCCTTCTTATGATGTCTTCAACGAAACCATTGGAGAAGCT
>NW_027189133.1:991779-1004279 GCF_040958095.1 Procambarus clarkii
AGTGCAAATATATGTATGCATAGAGAGGTGGATAGTTAGCTGGATAGATTGAAGGATATATTTTTGGATAGAGGGATATATAGACAGATCAGAAGCTTGATAGATAGATGGATGAATAAATAGATGGATGAATTAATAAATAGAATAAATGGAAGCAGTGAGAATGTTAACATAAACTTTGTATTTCTTGTATTCACTAGTTGTACTTGCGAGGGTTGAGATATGACTCTTTGATCCCGCCTCTCAACTGTCAATCAACTGGTGTACAGATTCCTGAGCCTACTGGGCTCTTATCATATCTACTTTTGAAAATGTATATCAAGTCAGCCTCCACCACATCACTTCCTAGGTATTCCACCTGTTAACTACTCTGACACTGAGAAAGTTCTTTCTAACGCCCTTGTGACTCATTTGGGTACTCAGTTTCCACCTGTGTCAAAAATATACAGTCTGCCCATCCTCTCTTTCTTGCCTGATTTTTTGTTGCCTGGTCGTAGAATTCAATTAATCCTGTTAGGCAAGACTTGCCATACCTGAACCCATGTTGATGTTGTGTTACAAAGTTCATTCGCTCCAGATGTTCCTCTAGCTTTATTCGCACACTCTTCTCCATCAGCTTGCATGGTATGCAAGTTTGGGACACTGGCCTGTAGTTCAGTGCCTCTGTCTATCCCCCTTCTTGTACAATGGAACTACATTAGCCGTCTTCCATTTATTGGCATTTCCCCTGTTACCAGTGATTTGTTATACACTATGGAGCATTTTAGGCACAGTGCTGCTGCTCCTTCCCTTAGGATCCAAGGGAGATTGCGTCTGGGCCTATAGACTTTGTCACATCCAACTCTAGCAAGACCTTCCTTACATCCCCACTGGTAATCCCAAACTCCTCTAGTGGTACTGATTAACTATTCCCTTTTTTATCTCTAGAACGTCTCCTTGCTCTAATGTGAAGACCTCCTAGAATTTCTTATTCAGTTCCTCACTCACTTCCTTCTCGTTTGTAGTGAATCTGTCTACCCCTATCCTCAGTTTCATTACCTGTTCCTTCACTGTTGTTTTTCTTCTGATGTGGCTGTGCAGTATTTTATGCGCGTCTTGTCCTTGCTTGCTTGCTATGTCGTTTTCGTATTGCCCTTCTGCTCTTTCTCACCTTGACGTATTCATTCCTGGCTCTCTGGCATCCTTCCCTGCTCTCAAGTGTCCTGGTATTTCTATAGTTTCTCCACGCTCTTTTACTTAGTTGTTTTGCTAGCTTACATCTCTAATTAAACCATGGGTTTCTCATCTGCATTTAATATTTTTACCTTTTGGACTGGGACGAACTTGTCTGCTGCCTCTTTGCACTTCTGCGTGATGTAGTCCATCATGTCTTGGGCCGTCTTTCCCATAAGCTCTGTTTCATATGTTATATCTGTTAGGAATTTTCTTATCTCCACATAGTTTCCTTTTCGAATGCCAACATTTTGTTTTCAGTTCCCTTCTTTGATACCAGATACTCAAACATCAGTACACTGTGACTGCACATTCATATAATATAACTATGTATATATATATATATATATATATATATATATGTCGTACCTAGTAGCCAGAACGCACTTTATGCCTACTATGCAAGGCCAGATTTGCCTAATAAGCCAAGTTTTCCTGAATTAATTGTTTTTCGACAACCTAACCTACCTAACCTAACCTAACCTAACTTTTTCGGCTACCTCACCTAACCTAACCTCTAAAGATAGGTTAGGTTAGGTTAGGTAGGGTTGGTTAGGTTTGGTCATATATCTACGTTAATTTTAACTCCAATAAAAAAAAATTGACCTCATACATAATGAAATGGGTAGCTTTATCATTTCATAAGAAAAAAAATAGAGAAAATATATTAATTCAGGAAAACTTGGCTTATTAGGCAAATCTGGCCTTGCATAGTAGGCTGACAAGTGCGTTCTGGCTACTAGGTACGACATATATATAATATATATATATATATATATTATAATATATATATATATATATAATATATATTATATATATATATATATATATATATATATATATATATATATATTATATAATCACACATGGTCAAATAGATGTATAGATAGATGGATAAATAGATGGAAAAGATAGATAAAAGGATGGATAGATATTTAAATATACAGTCCACTTACTAAAATTAAAATTAAATATGTACTTAGTCATATAATCCCACATTGTCAAATAGATGTATGATAGACGGATAAATAGATGAATAGATAGATGGATGGATAGATAGATAAATAGATGGATAGATAGATGGATAGCTAGTTGAATAGATAAATGGATAGATAGATGGAGAGATATATGAACATTTTAATGAATGGATGCAAAGATGGAGAAATAGGTGAAACATATGGATAGATAAATTGATGGTTGGCTAGATAGTTAGTTGGAAAGATAAAGAAATAGATAGATGGATTGATAGACAGATGGACAGATGGAAGACAGGCAGAGCCTGACAATGGCAGGTATACCCAGAGTGCAGTATAATATCAGGAAACAGTTTACATAATTGTTAAGGTGTCACATGTTACAGAACATGTAAAGTGACATGTGTGCGGAATATTTACTTGTGAAGGGAATATTTATTTAAAATATATTATATTTCAATAGCATCAGTTTTCAGTTAAATACTTGTTCAATTAAATTATATTTTATTATTTGGAAAATATGCACTGTATTTTTTAAAAACTCAACATAAATAATTCCTCCACTATATGGCAGTATTTACATATATAAATAACTAAATTTAAATAAATCACTTACTTCTATTATTGAAACTTCAGATTATTTCAATTAACTAAATTTGTTTTTTTCTAATAACGAAATAAATGTTAGTTTAGCTGAACAGGAGCTTCTGGTTAGCTGGGACGCGTGTCAGTCAAGTGAACCCGACATCTCTCCTGTCCACATGTGGCTATTGCGTCTCTCTCTGAGGACGATTCTTATTCGGATAATACCAAACTCAGCTTCTTCGAGATTGAACATCAGACTATCGACAAGTTACATTATTATATAAATCACGAATATTGTTCACTTTATTCAATTCAAATTATTTTCGTCCAGAGTGCTTACCCCTGGGGCTGGTGTTTCCTACCTTCTAACCATACTCTCTGTAACTATGTGGCAACACTGTTTTTTAAGGAGTGAGTACGGACTGAGGCACTTCCCTTGTTATGGGTGAGATCAGGTAGCAGTAGCATCATAGGAGTTACGTTAACACAAAAGAAACTCCAGCACGGCTACACTCGTGTGTCCCGCTTGGAAGTCCATGGTGGAGCGTCTCATCTCCTCCAGCAGGGAGCATTCATGTCCCATAAAATTTTCTCTTATTTTACAACTTAAAAAAGGTATTTACTTAAGGAGAGGTAAACACCTCTCCCGGAAGTTTCAGTTTCAATACCATATGACTGGTAAGTCGGGAAGAGAAGGATGGGGCGGCTGCCGAAATCTTGAGCGAGGAACTGGAGACGAGGTGAAGAGGTGAGATGAAAGATCGGTGACCCAACCCCGTGGGTAAGCGTTGCAGCTGATGCTGTGGTTGTAGAGTGGAGTGTTCATTGTTGCTCGCTGATGTGTCTTGCAGGAGGCAGGGCTTCTCTCGTCGCGGTGTTCTTTAAAGCAGCTGGCAGTTGAGAGTTGATTACAGATGTTCATGTTAAATCATTTCGTTATTGGTCTTCTTTTTGTTGACAGTTTCATCAAACTCTGATCTTTGGTCTTCTTCTTGGACTTGTCGGTCTTGGTCGTGGTAGTCTGACTTGGTGCTGGCCTTGTGGTGCTATCGTTGGAGGTTGTTGGTGCGGTGTCTTAAAGGAAATCGGCAGCTGAGTAGTGACATATCCGTGAAGGAGGAGATGGTGTTCCAACAGACACGTCCTCATGCGATTCATCAGATGAGTGAAGAGCAGAGGTGGTAGATTGCGAAGATAGTGTTTTCGAAGGTTGATTTCTTGAAGGTTGAGTAGCAGCAGTAGGTACTGCAGCAAAGGGGACTTCATAGTATAGACCCTCTACAGGGTCACACCCAGGGTATTCTATTCAATACCCATTGTTTCGTGTTCTGTCTTGTGTTGATGAATTTAATACCCTATTAATACCACCTAACCCCATCCACCTCACTCACATGTAGATATAAACAAATCGGAGATGTGTAAGTTCTATTCAGTTGTGTATGTGTAAACTAAAGTCTTTGAAAATGTAATAAGTTTTACGAAACGCGCTCAAGTGTCGTGTCAGACTAGAAATAAAAATGAATTTTGGAGAACTGATTTTTGAATTACCACCAACAGTGAAAAGAAATGTACGATTTCAAGTTCATGTCGACTAAGACTTTTTGCTCGATGGTACCCATTTAGAAGTTTGCAAACAGGACACCTAGGGGAGAACCCATGGCGACCCCATCTACTTGCTTATACATTTGCCCATCCGGGCTCAAGAAGGGTGCCTCTTTAGTACAAGCTTGGAGTAGTTTCCTCAGAATATTTTCTGGTATGTCAAAAGTAGTACAGGTTGGATCACGATACACTCTGTCGGCAATCATCCCGATTGTCTCGTCCACAGGTACGTTGGTAAACAGCGATTCTACGTCCAACGAGGCTCTTATCCCTGTGGCCCGTGTGCCCCGCAGTAAGTCAACAAATTCCTTTGGAGACTTCAGGCTGAAGGCGCAAGGAACATAAGGAGTCAGCAGGCCGTTGAGTCGCTTCGCCAGTCTGTACGTGGGTGTGGGTATCTGGCTAATGATTGGCCGAAGTGGGTTTCCAGGCTTGTGTGTCTTGACATTTCCATACGCATATCCAGGTTTATATTCCCCAATGATCTTTGGCAGGTGGAGTCCGGATTTCTTGGCGTTCACAGTTTCGATCAGTTTGTTGACCTTTGCTTTTAATTCGGCTGTAGTGTCCTTCGTTACCCTTTGGAACTAAGTTTGGTCAGAGAGTATGAGGTTCATTTTCGCCAGATATTCGTCTTTTTTAAGAATGACATATATTGGCGACTTGTCACCTCTCCTGACAACTATCTCCTTGTTCTCACGAAGGCTTTTAGCTGCCGCTTTGAGCTCGGGGGACAGTATGGTGCTTCTGTAATTGCCTCGATTCTTTCCTCCTTCTGCAATAAGTTCTGCTTGTAAGGTATCTTTGGTAGTGACCTTCTTTTGTGTCTCGAGGTCGAATATGTCGTCCAACAGAATTTCCAACTCTACTTTCCGGGCCATCTCACTCGGTCTGGACATAACGTGACAGTTTATGCCCAGATTTAGGAGAGTAACTTGGTCCTCAGTGAGGTTTTCCGCAAGGTTCAGGAAGCCATCTCTTGGTCGTGGAATTGCCATAGGTCCTCCATATAACGTTGTTAGTTACTTGATAATCCTTGTTTCAGTGCTGAGGTGATGTCGGTCTGTGAGGATGTCGAGGTGTTGTTGAATGCAGGTACGGATACTTTCGTCGATATTGCTATTTCTCCACTCGTTTGTAGCATGAAGTAGTTGCGTTTTGTTGTCTTTGATTTCATTCTCTGCCTTGTATATCTGATCACGAATCAGATCCTGGCGATATTTTATCATGAAGGCTTGATTCCTTGCTGCTGGGTCGTGCGCTTTAATATTAGTATACTTTGGTAGCAGTCTTTCCTGTAGACATATATTATTAAATATGACCGAAAAAGTAAGATTAATAATTCTAACACGAATTTTCTCAATCTTTCGCACATTTCCACTGTTGGAGGTAATTCAAAAATCAATTCTCCAAAATTCATTTTTACTTCTAGTCTGACGCGACACTTGAGCGCGTTTCATAAAACTTATTACATTTTCAAAGACTTTACACATACACAACTGAATAGAACTTACATATCTCCGATTTGTTTATATCTACATTTGAGTGAGGTGGATGGGGTGAGGTGGTATTTAATAGGGTATTAATTTCATCAACACAAGACAGAACACGAAACAATGGGTATTGAATAGAAGTGTTTGTAGAAAGCCTATTGGTCCATATTTCTTGATGCTTCTGTATTGGAGCGGAGTCTTGAGGTGGGTAGAATATAGTTGTGCATTAATTGGCTGTTGATTGCTGGTGTTGACTTCTTGATGTGTAGTGCCTCACAAACGTCAAGCCGCCTGCTATCGCTGTATCTATCGATGATTTCTGTGTTGTTTACTAGGATTTCTCTGGCGATGGTTTGGTTGTGGGAAGAGATTATATGCTCCTTAATGGAGCCCTGTTGCTTATGCATCGTTAAACGCCTAGAAAGAGATGTTGTTGTCTTGCCTATATACTGGGTTTTTGGAGCTTACAGTCCCCAAGAGGGCATTTGAAGGCATAGACGACGTTAGTCTCTTTTAAAGCGTTCTGTTTTGTGTCTGGAGAGTTTCTCATGAGTAGGCTGGCCGTTTTTCTGGTTTTATAGTAAATTGTCAGTTGTATCCTCTGATTTTTGTCTGTAGGGATAACGTTTCTATTAACAATATCTTTCAGGACCCTTTCCTCCGTTTTATGAGCTGTGGAAAAGAAGTTCCTGTAAAATAGTCTAATAGGGGGTATAGGTGTTGTGTTAGTTGTCTCTTCAGAGGTTGCATGACTTTTCACTTTCCTTCTTATGATGTCTTCTACGAAACCATTGGAGAAGCCGTTGTTGACTAGGACCTGGCTTACCCTACAGAGTTCTTCGTCGACTTGCTTCCATTCTGAGCTGTGGCTGAGAGCACGATCGACATATGTGTTAACAACACTCCTCTTGTACCTGTCTGGGCAGTCGCTGTTGGCATTTATTCACATTCCTATGTTCGTTTCCTTAGTGTAGACTGCAGTGTGGAAACCTCCGCTCTTTTCCATGACTGTTACATCTAGAAAGGAGAGCTTCTCATCCTTTTCCATCTCGTAGGTGAAACGCAGCACGGAACTCTGCTCAAATGCCTCCTTCAGCTCCTGCAGATGTCTGACATCAGGTACCTGTGTAAAAATGTCGTCAACATACCTGCAGTATATGGGCGGTTTCAAGTTCATGTCGACTAAGACTTTTTGCTCGATGGTAACCATGTAGAAGTTTGCAAACAGGACACCTAGGGGAGAACCCATGGCGACCCCATCTACTTGCTTATACATGTGCCCATCCGGGCTCAAGAAGGGTGCCTCTTTAGTACAAGCTTGGAGTAGTTTCCTCAGAATATTTTCTGGTATGTCAAGAGGAGTACAGGCTGGATCACGATACACTCTGTCGGCTATCATTCCGATTGTCTCGTCCACAGGTACGTTGGTAAACAGCGATTCTACATCCAACGAGGCTCTTATCCCTGTGGCCGGTGTGCCCCGCAGTAAGTCAACAAATTCCTTTGGAGACTTCAGACTGAAGGCGCAAGGAACATAAGGAGTCAGCAGGCCGTTGAGTCGCTTCGCCAGTCTGTACATGGGTGTGGGTATCTGGCTAATGATTGGCCGAAGTGGGTTTCCAGGCTTGTGTGTCTTGACATTTCCATACGCATATCCAGGTTTATATTCCCCAATGATCTTTGGCAGGTGGAGTCCGGATTTCTTGGCGTTCACAGTTTCGATCAGTTTGTTGACCTTTGCTTTTAATTCGGCTGTAGTGTCCTTCGTTACCCTTTGGAACTTAGTTTGGTCAGAGAGTATGATGTTCATTTTCGCCAGATATTCGTCTTTTAAAAGAATGACATATATTGGCGACTTGTCACCTCTCCTGACAACTATCTCCTTGTTCTCACGAAGGCTTTTAGCTGCCGCTTTGAGCTCGGGGGACAGTATGGTGCTTCTGTAATTGCCTCGATTCTTTCCTCCTTCTGCAATAAGTTCTGCTTGTAAGGTATCTTTGGTAGTGACCTTCTTTTGTGTCTCGAGGTCGAATATGTCGTCCAACAGAATTTCCAACTCTACTTTCCGGGCCATCTCACTCGGTCTGGATATAACATGACAGTTTATGCCCAGATTTAGGAGAGTGACTTGGTCCTCAAATGGTTCAAATGCCCCCTTGGGGACTGTAAGCTCCAAAAAAAACAGTATATAGGCAAGACAACAACATCTCTTTCTAGGCGTTTAACGATGCATTAGCAACAGGGCTCCATTAAGGAACATATAATCTCTTCCCACAACCAAACCATCGCCAGAGAAATCCTAGTAAACAACACAGAAATCATCGATAGATACAGCGATAGCAGGCGGCTTGACGTTTGTGATGCACTACACATCAAGAAGTCAACACCAGCAATCAACAGCCAATTAATGCACAACTATATTCTACCCACCTCAAGACTCCGCTCCAATATAGAAGCATCAAGAAATATGGACCAATAGGCTTTCTACAAACACTTCTATTCAATACCCATTGTTTCGTGTTCTGTCTTGTGTTGATAAAATTAATACCCTATTAATGCCACCTCTTGTTCTGTCTTGTGTTGATGAAATTAATACCCTATTAATGCCACCTCTTGTTCTGTCTTGTGTTGATGAAATTAATACCCTATTAATGCCACCTCACCCCTTCCACCTCACTCAAATGTAGATATAAAATCGGAGATGCGTAAGTTCTATTCAGTTGTGCATTTGTAACTAAAGTCTTTGAAAATGTAATAAATTTTACGAAACGCGCTCGTGTCGCGTCAGACTAGAAATAAAAATGAATTTTGGAGAATTGATTTTTGATTTACCTCCAGCAGTGAAAAGAAATGTACAAAAGATTGAGAAAATTCGTGTTAGAATTATTAATCTTACTTTTTCGGTCATATTTAATAATATATGTCTACAGGAAAGACTGCTACCAAAATATACTAATATATATATATATATATATGTTCTTGTCTTGTCCTTACTCTCATGGTGGGTAGAGTAAATAGTTCCGTGATTTGGGTGTTCATGGTAGGTCGCTCTATTCTTATGTGAATTGCCTCAAGAATTTGTAATCTTCTTGAATCTTGGGTTTTGTCTATTATGCAAGTATTCTTGTTCAACATTTCTCTTGTTAGAGTAATGTCATGGGCTTGTCTCATGTGATTCCTAGGGGCACCAGATTGAAGATGGCATGTCAAACGCCTCGTCAGCTTGGTTGACGTCATACCTATGTACTTACATTGAAGGTTACATCCTTCGTGGGGGCAAGTGTACATGTATACAACGCTTGACTGCTGTAGAGGGTTCTCCGTCGGCTTCGGGCTGTTTTTGATAAGGAGTTCGGAAGTCTTCTTGGTGGAATAAGACTTCCGAACTCCTTATCAAAAACAGCCCGAAGCCGACGGAGAACCCTCTACAGCAGTCAAGCGTTTATACATGTACACTTGCCCCCACGAAGGATGTAACCTTCAATGTAAGTACATAGGTATGACGTCGACCAAGCTGACGAGGCGTTTGACATGCCATCTTCAATCTGGTGCCCCTAGGAATCACATGAGACAAGCCCATGACATTACTCTAACAAGAGAAATGTTGAACAAGAATATATATCCTGTAGACATATATTATTAAATATGACCGAAAAAGTAAGATTAATAATTCTAACACGAATTTTCTCAATCTTTCGTACATTACGCTTCACTGTTGGAGGTAAATCAAAAATCACTTCTCCAAAATTCATTTTTATTTTTAGTCTGACGCGACACGGGCGCGTTTCGTAAAACATATTACATTTTCAAAGACTTCACAAATACACAACTGATTAGAACTTACGTATCTCTGATTTTATATCTACATTTGAGTGAGGTGGGAGGGGTGATGTGGCATTAACACAAGACAGAACAAGAGGGGATATTAATAGGGTATTAAAAGTATCAACACAAGACAGAACAGAAACAATGGGTATTGAATAGAAGTGTTTGTAGAAAGCCTATTGGTCCATATTTCTTGATGCTTCTATATTGGAGCGGAGTCTTGAGGTGGGTAGAATATAGTTGTGCAATAATTGGCTGTTGATTGCTGGTGTTGACTTCTTGATGTGTAGTGCCTCGCAAACGTCAAGCCGCCTGCAGTCTGGTGTTGACAAAGGCTTTAACAAAGCCGAAACGTTCACCTCATTTCATATTTCTCTGTGGATTTTCCGCATAAAATGATCAGTGTTTTGTGATCGTCAATTGCATATATATATAATATATATATATATATATATATATATATATATATATTTATATATATATATATATATATATATATATATATAATATATATATATATATATATATATATGTCGTACCTAGTAGCCAGAACGCACTTCTATGCCTACTATGCAAGGCCAGATTTGCCTAATAAGCCAAGTTTTCATGAATTAATAGTTTTTCGTCTACCTAACCAACCTAACCTAACCTAACCTAACTTTTTCGGCTACCTAACCCAACCTAACCTATAAAGATAGGTTAGGTTAGGTTAGGTAGGGTTGGTTAGGTTCGGTCATATATCTACGTTAATTTTAACTCCAATAAAAAAAAATTGACATCATACATAATGAAATGGGTAGCTTTATCATTTCATAAGAAAAAAAATAGAGAAAATATATTAATTCATGAAAACTTGCCTTATTAGGCAAATCGGGCCTTGCATAGTAGGCTGAGAAGTGCGTTCTGGCTACTAGGTACGACATATATATATATATATATATATATATATATATATATATATATAATATATATCTATATATATATATATATATATATATATATATATATATATATATATTATATATATATATATATATATATATATATATATTATATATATATATGTCGTACCTAGTAGCCAGAACTCACTTTTTGGCCTACTATTCAAGGCCCGATTTGCCTAATAAGCCAAGTTTTCCTGAATTAATATATTTTTTCTAATTTTTTTCTTATGAAATGATAAAGCTACCCATTTCATTATGTATGAGGTCAATTTTTTTATTGGAGTTAAAATTAACGTAGATATATGACCGAACCTAACCAACCCTACCTAACCTAACCTAACCTATCTTTATAGGTTAGGTTTGGTTAGGTAGCCGAAAAAGTTAGGTTAGGTTAGGTTAGGTAGGTTAGGTAGTCGAAAAACAATTAATTCATGAAAACTTGGCTTATTAGGCAAATCGGGCCTTGCATAGTAGGCTGAGAAGTGCGTTCTGGCTACTAGGTACGACATATATATATATATATATATATATATATATATATATATTATATATATATATATATATATATATAATATATATATATATATATATGTATATATATATGTCGTACCTAGTAGCCAGAACTCACTTCTCAGCCTACTATTCAAGGCCCGATTTGCCTAATAAGCCAAGTTTTCCTGAATTATTATATTTACTATCATTTTTTCTTATGAAATGATAAAGCAACCCTTTTCTCTATGTATGAGGTCAATTTGTTTTATTGGAGTTGAAATTAACGTAGATATATGACCGAACCTAACCAACCCTACCTAACCTAACCTAACCTATATTTATAGGTAAGGTTAGGTTAGGTAGCCAAAAAAAGCTAGGTTAGGTTAGGTTAGGTAGGTTAGGTAGACGAAAAACATTAATTCATGAAAACTTGGCTTATTAGGCAAATCGGGCCTTGAATAGTAGGCTGAGAAGTGCGTTCTGGCTATTAGGTACGACATATATATATATATATATATATATATATATATATATATATGTATATGTATATGTCGTAACTAGTAGCCAGAACGCACTTCTCGGCCTACTATGCAAGGCCAGATTTGCCTAATAAGTCAAGTTTTCCAGAATTAATATATTTTCTCTGATTTTTTTCTTATGAAATGATAAAGCTACCCATTTTATTATGTATGAGGTAATTTTTTTTTATTGGAGTTAAAACTAACGTAGATATATGACCGAACCTAACCAACCCTACCTAACCTAACCTAATCTATCTTTATAGGTTAGGTTCGGTTAGGTAGCAGAAAAGTTAGGTTAGGTTAGGTTAGGTTAGGTAGGTTAGGTAGTCGAAAAATAATTAATTCATGAAAACTTGGCTTATTAGGCAAACTGGGCCATGCATAGTAGGCTAATAACTGCGTTCTGGCTACTAGGTACGACATTATTATATATATATATATATATATATATATATATATATATATAATATATTATATATATATATTATATATATATATATATATATATATATATTATATATATATATTTTATTAAATATGACCGAAAAAGTAAGATTAATAATTCTAACACGAATTTTCTCAATCTTTCGTACATTATGCTTCACTGTTGGAGGTAAATCAAAAATCACTTCTCCAAAATTCATTTTTATTTCTAGTCTGACGCGACACGGGCGCGTTTCGTAAAACTTATTACATTTTCAAAGACTTCACAAATACACAACTGATTAGAACTTGCGTTTCCCTGATTTTATATCTACATTTGAGTGAGGTGGGAAGGGTGATGTGGCATTACATTTGAGTAAGGTGGGAAGGATGATGTGGCATTAGAGGATATTAATAGGGTATTAAAAG
>NW_027189133.1:1009279-1014279 GCF_040958095.1 Procambarus clarkii
ACTTGGCTTATTAGGCAAATCGGCCCTTGCATAGTAGGCTGAGAAGTGCGTTCTGGCTACTAGGTACGACATATATATATATATATATATATATATATATATATATATATATATATATAGATATATATATATATATATATATATATATATATATATATATATAATATATATATATATGTCGTACCTAGTAGCCAGAACTCACTTTTTGGCCTACTATTCAAGGCCCAATTTGCCTAATAAGCCAAGTTTTCCTGAATTAATATATTTTTTCTAATTTTTTTCTTATGAAATGATAAAGCTAACCCATTTCATTATGTATGAAGTCAATTTTTTTTATTGGAGTTAAAATTAACGTAGATATACGACCGAACCTAACCAACCCTACCTAACCTAACCTAACCTATCTTTATAGGTTAGGTTAGGTTAGGTAGCCGACAAAGTTAGGTTAGGTTTGGTTAGGTAGGTTAGGTAGTCGAAAAACAATTAATTCATGAAAACTTTGCTTATTAGGCAAATTAGGCCTTGCATAGTAGGCTGAGAAGTGCGTTCTGGCTACTAGGTACGACATATATATATATATATATATTATATATATATATATATATATATATATATGTATATATATATAATATATATATATATATATATATATATATATATATATGTCGTACCTAATAGCCAGAACGCACTTCTCAGCCTACTATTCAAGGCCCGATTTGCCTAATAAGCCAAGTTTTCATGAATTAATGTTTTTTCGTCTACCTAACCTACCTAACCTAACCTAACCTAGCTTTTTTTGGCTACCTAACCTAACCTTACCTATAAATATAGGTTAGGTTAGGTTAGGTAGGGTTGGTTAGGTTCGGTCATATATCTACGTTAATTTTAACTCCAATAAAAAAAAATTGACCTCATACATAGAGAAAAGGGTTGCTTTATCATTTCATAAGAAAAAAATTATAGTAAATATATTAATTCAGGAAAACTTGGCTTATTAGGCAAATCGGGCCTTGAATAGTAGGCTGAGAAGTGAGTTCTGGCTACTAGGTACGACATATATATATATATATACATATATATATATATATATATATATATATATATATATATATATGTCGTACCTAGTAGCCAGAACGCACTTCTCAGCCTACTATGCAAGGCCCAATTTGCCTAATAAGCCAAGTTTTCATGAATTAATTGTGTTTCGACTACCTAACCTAACCTAACCTAACTTTTTCTGCTACCTAACCTAACCTAACCTATAAAGATAGGTTAGGTTAGGTTAGGTAGGGTTGGTTAGGTTCGGTCATATATCTACGTTAATTTTAACTCCAATAAAAAAAAGTGACCTCATACATAATGAAATGGGTAGCTTTATCATTTCATAAGAAAAAAATAAGAGAAAATATATTAATTCAGGAAAACTTGGCTTATTAGGCAAATCGGGCCTTGCATAGTAGGCTGAGAAGTGAGTTCTGGCTACTAGGTACGACATATATATATATATATGTGTGTATATATATATATATATGTATATATATATATATATATATATATATATATATATATATATATATATATATATATATATATATATATATATATATATATATATATATATGCGAACAAGCCTGAATGGTCCCCAGGACTATATGCGAATGAAAACTCACACCCCAGAAGTGACTCGAACCCATACTCCCAGAAGCAACGCAACTGGTAACTACAGGGCGCCTTAATCCGCTTGACCATCACGGCCGTCAAAGGAAGTGATAGCCAAGGCTATTTGAGCCACTTCCCCGACGGCAACTCGGATGGTAATCTTGGGCATAGCATTTCACCAAATCACCTCATTCTACCCATATCACCAGAATGAGGTGATTTGGTGAAATGCTATGCCCAAGATTACCATCCGAGTTGCCGTCGGGGAAGTGGCTCAAATAGCCTTGGCTATCACTTCCTTTTGACGGCCGTGATGGTCAAGCGGATTAAGGCGCCCTGTAGTTACCAGTTGCGTTGCTTCTGGGAGTATGGGTTCGAGTCACTTCTGGGGTGTGAGTTTTCATTCGCATATAGTCCTGGGGACCATTCAGGCTTGTTCGCATTTGTGTTCCTCACGTGTGCCCCAAAGAATGAGGTGATTTGGTGAAATGCTATGCCCAAGATTACCATCCGAGTTGCCGTCGGGGAAGTGGCTCAAATAGCCTTGGCTATCACTTCCTTTTGACGGCCGTGATGGTCAAGCGGATTAAGGCGCCCTGTAGTTACCAGTTGCGTTGCTTCTGGGAGTATGGGTTCGAGTCACTTCTGGGGTGTGAGTTTTCATTCATATATATATATATATATATATCGGAAGGAATCTCCTCCTTCCTCTCGGAAGGAATGCCATTGACGGGGTCCTTGGTAAGAAGATCACTGACCTGAAGAGGATGAACGAGAGGATTGAAGACATAGATGCTCATGATGCACTTTACCTCATCACCAGATGCTTGTCCCTCCCCAGGCTGACCTACTTTCTAAGATGTTCGCCATCTTTCAACAATATTAAATTAGAAGAGTACGACAGCTTGCTGAAATCAACACTAGTAAAAGCCCTCAATCTTTCCCTCAGCGACTTACAGTGGAAACAGGCCTTCCTTCCTGTCAGACTCGGGGGCCTTGGCGTGCGCACAGCAACACAAATTGCTCTACCAGCGTTCCTGTCCTTTTCAGTGGGGTCTGACAACTTGGTGAAGGAAATCCTACCTGATCACCTAGTTCAACAGGCTGGGGTACATGATCCCAGCTTCACAGACTGCACAACCAAATGGGTCTCTCTCGCAGGACCAGCACCCCAACCACCGCCTTCTGAAGCCCATAAGCAATCCAGCTGGGATCGCCCCATTGCCGACCAAGAAGCTGCGACTTTGCTAGAAGCTGCGACAACACCACATGACACTGCCCGACTTAGAGCTGTAGCAGCTCCCCATGCAGGTGATTTCCTATTAGCAACCGGCACCCGTCTCACACCGCAGGCCCTCCGAATTGCCGTGGCTCTCCGCCTCGCTGCCCCAATCCACACCGAATACAGGTGTATTTGCGGCGAGGCAGAGGCCGACAGATACTGACGGCATGGCCTTCTCTGCCAAAGGACAAGAGGATGGCATGCAAGACACGGCGAGGTCAATGACATTATTAAGAGAAGCTTTACCACAGCCGGTTGTCCAGCAGAGAGAGAGCCCCGTTACCTAATGTCCCGCAACTCTGATGAGCCTATAGGTCGCCCAGACGGAATCACTGTGAACCCCTGGAAGAATGGTAGACAGTTGGTGTGGGACTACACATGCGTTTCAACTTTAGCCAATACCTATGTTGACTTCAGTGCTACACAAGCAGGAGGAGCTGCCAATCACCGGGAAGCGGCCAAGTCACGTAAATACAGAGACCTTGAGCACGACTACAATTTTGTCCCCATTGCCTCAGAGACACTTGGTGCCTGGGGTAAAAGTGCTGCTAGCTTTTTGAAGGAGTTGGGGTCTAAGCTAATCGAAACAACTAGAGACCCTAGAGCTGCCAGTTTCTTTTTCAGCGCCTTAGTGTGGCAATCCAGAGAGGAAATGCTCACTGCATCCATGGTTCCTGCCCGCCATCTGAGGAGCTGGAAGAGCTGTACAACTTGTGACAATCAGCCTTGCACCCTGCATGTAATCAATATTGTAACTTTTTTTTGTGTAATGACATTTTCAAATAAAGTTAGATAAATATACACACATACCAAAAGAATAGGGGTGGTAGGAGAAGAAAATATCAAAGTGTTCAGTGAGGATCCACAAGGTCTTCTCTGAGTACTCTTTATTTTCTTCTCCGAGGCTATGGGTCCCTACACTTGCACCAGAGGTGGTACCCCTTCTAGGTTTATAAAAATATATATATATATATATATATATATATATATATATATATATATATATATATATATATATATATATATATATATATATACATATATTTTTTTTTTTTTATAAAAAACCTAGAAGGGGTACCACCTCTGGTGCAAGTGTAGGGATCCATAGCCTCGGAGAAGAAAATAAAGAGTACTCAGAGAAGACCTTGTGGATCCTCACTGAACACTGATATTTTCTTCTCCTACCACCACCAGGGGACCTCGTAGCCTGGTGGATAGCGCGCAGGACTCGTAATTCTGTGGCGCGGGTTCGATTCCCGCACGAGGCAGAAACAAATGGGCAAAGTTTCTTTCACCCTGAATGCCCTTGTTACCTAGCAGTAAATAGGTACCTGGGAGTTAGTCAGCTGTCACGGGCTGCTTCCTTGGGGGTGGAGGCCTGGTCGAGGACCGGGCCGCGGGGATACTAAAGCCCCGAAATCATCTCAAGATAACCCTCAAGATAACCACCCCTATTCTTTTGGTATGTGTGTATATTTATCTAACTTTATTTGAAAATGTCATTACACAAAAAAAGTTACAATATTGATTACATGCAGGGTGCAAGGCTGATTGTCACAAGTTGTACAGCTCTTCCAGCTCCTCAGATGGCGGGCAGGAACCATGGATGCAGTGAGCATTTCCTCTCTGGATTGCCACACTAAGGCGCTGAAAAAGAAATGGCTCTGAAAAAAAATTATATATATATATACATACATATATATATATATATATATATATATATATATATATATATATATATATATATATATATATATATATGTATATATTTATATTTATATATATATATATATATATATATATATATATATATATATATATATATTATATATATATATGTATATATATATGTATATGTCGTACCTAGTAGCCAGAACTCACTTCTCAGCCTACTATTCAAGGCCCGATTTGCCTAATAAGCCAAGTTTTCCTGAATTAATATATTTACTATAATTTTTTTCTTATGAAATGATAAAGCAACCCTTTTCTCTATGTATGAGGTCAATTTTTTTTTTATTGGAGTTAAAATTAACGTAGATATATGACCGAACCTAACCAA